>NC_043957.1:41915792-42105792 GCF_902148855.1 Sphaeramia orbicularis
TATTCTGTTTGAACCACAGTTGTGGGCAATGATCCAAATGTCTAAACCATGTTTTGTCTAATGAGTGCCCCACAACTGCAGCACATGCAGTTAGCTCCAAGGTGATACAGTAAACCAGCATTTAATTAGCCTATATGCATTGACCTATATAGTTCAAACAGTGGAAAAGTAATAACCCATCCTGATGAAGCTGCTTTTGTACGTTTGTTGTTTTGTGGCTTTTGACTCATTCTCATTACAACATGATTATGACCAGAGATGATTCTTGTCTTCCACGTGTCGCCCAAATGGCCATTTGGCAATACTGATGAAAAAACTCTCATCTCATCTGTGCATTTGTCTTGTTGGTCTGGTAAAGCGATTTATGATGCTAATCCGATAGCATTTGTTGTACATTAAGCCCTATATCTCCGCTACTGTTTCTCCACTCCGCTATTTATTAAAGACTGAAAAATGTACAGTAAATTAATTTTCCTCATTAATGAGTGGGCAGCATGAGGATAGCTTTAGGAAGTGAAAGAAATCACGATGATTGTCTCAGATGTTTTGTTCTCAACGGAAAGTTTGTCCAACCAACTTTTGAGTCTTAAAAATGTTGAGCAAGCAGAAAAATGTAATGAAATATGTTATTAAGTTGCATTATGGGAAATGTGGGATCCAGCAATTTTGAAACTTTTAACCATATTAGTGACTAACAGTCGAGATATTTTGAATACTGCTCAGCTCTTAAATCGGTTTCTTGTATTTCTCTAGTTTTATGAAAGTGCAAGAACTAATTGCCTGGCTAATTACACGGATAAGCCTGTTGTGACTGCACAATGAGCTCTGCAGCTATTTGTTTATTTTAGGAAATTCATTCTAGTTTATGAATTCTAAAAAAAAAAACATATTTTCATTTAATTCAGTATTTACCGCATGTTCATAATTTTAGGATTAGTCTTGACTTGCTGCACTTAGAGCGCTGAAGTTCTCACGTTTTGTCTCCAATGCAGATGGAGCAAAAGAAGGCGGGTGCGGGAGATGATTGCCATGGCAACCCTGAGATTGACAGACTAAGAAAGGAGGTCCAAGACACGAAGGAGATAAACAAGAAACTGAGGGAGATGCTGCAGGTACACACCCATACAAACATAAGATGCACACACATCGAGAAAAGTATTATGTACTCATAGGTTTGCACTGTGATGAATAATTTAGCAGCTTTGACGATAGTGCTGCAGCGAGGAGAGACAATGTCATGTTTTTCTATGCTTGAAGTGTACACATATACTATATCTATGTGCCTTGGAAACATTTTAGTGTAAAAAAAAAAAAAAACAGGCTTGTGGGATCTCAAAGCATGCAGGTATTGTAAAAGGTGTGTGTTAATGTGTTGGAGGAACCCCAAACCCAGCCTTTAGCTGAGGAGAGACACAATCACGCCATGGCACTGCAGGCGTTAGAGAGAAAGGCAAAAGAAGATCTGCTGTCTGAGAGGAACAGACTACAGACACTGCACCACCTGGAGCTAGGTAACATACACCTGCACACATACACGCAAACACATCCACACATGAGCATTAGCATAAGCGCATGCAGACAGTGACATACACACAGCTGCATGGACAAATGAACAAGTGCACACACAGCGATACACACTGAGATTATAAATTCAACAGTGAAGTTGCTATTGCCATGGATACACTTCACCATGGCAACAGCAGAAGGGTACCTGTAACTGTGGACCAAATTGATTTTGTTTTCTGTATGTGTTTTTGTGTGTGTAATATCAGATAAGCAGCGGGCAGAGTTGACCCAGCAGCATACAGAGTGGAGCCGTCAGATGACCCAGAGACACATGCAGCAGATAGAAGACCTACAGGCTCAGCTACAGGCACACACACAGATGATGGCACTGCAACAGGTAACACACAACACACTGACCAAGTCCACAAACAGCACAAGTGGAACCTAACCAAGTCAGGGTGTCCATGAATGCCTAAAAAGCCCTAAAAAGTCTTACACGTGATCGTCCTTTATTATCCGTAAAATTGA
This sequence comes from Sphaeramia orbicularis, assembly GCF_902148855.1. NCBI lineage: Eukaryota > Metazoa > Chordata > Actinopteri > Kurtiformes > Apogonidae > Sphaeramia > Sphaeramia orbicularis. The sequence continues at coordinate 41,917,827 of NC_043957.1, forward strand.
TGATTAATCCTTAAATCTTAAAATTCCACAGACCCAATAAATGATATGGCTGTATTTGCTTTGGAAATCTTTATAAAGAATGTGTCAGATTTGTTCTTAATATTTAGCATTTTAGCATAATGGAGATGAGAATGAGTGGAGCCACCAGCATTCATTCGTGAGTGGAAGGGTTCAGGTATAAACTTCAGCAGCTTGGAAGTCAGTAGCAGAAACATTAGTCATGGATGAATGGAAATGTAACGTTAGTTTTATTGAAACATGGTTACGACTGGTTCAAGGCAATGACCATGAGGCTGGTTATACTGTTATTTTTGTGACTGCATCTTATATTTGATGAAAGACACCTTGAAAAACAGAGGCATCAGGAATGTTGGAGAGAATGTGGGGAGATGGATGTTGACCATTCTCATGTTTTTTGGAAATGTTCAAAATTTTGGCATATTAGGAAATGATCTACAATGTCCTATGTCAAGTATTAGGGTGCACAATTCCAAAGAAACCTGAAATTCTTTATTTGTGCAACTTTGGTGACGGCATGATACGTGAATACGATAAATATTTGGTAACGGTGATGTTGATAGCTGCAAAAAAAATGTATAACAAGGAAATGGGGGAAGATGAACGTGCCATCAAAGGATCAATGGATAACTACGATTGAGGACATATTTCTAATGGAAAAACTAACACAGATTGAGACTACAAGAACCACAAATGAACAAGAAGTGGAAAAAATGGACATTATATAAGCAAAATAATTGGTAAGACTGTGCTACCCAGACATGTTCATGTTGTTGTGTTTTCATTTTGTTGTTCTTTTAAAATTAATAAAATATAAGTTACAAAAAAAGACACCTTTAAAAATGTCTAAAAAAGTCATTGATTTGACTTCCTTAAAACTGCAATTACTTCTACTAAAGCACAGGTGTCGAACACGTGGCCCAGGGGCCAAATCCGGCCCGCCAAAGGGTCCAGTCTGGCCCCTGGGATGAATGTGTGAAATGCAAAAATTACACTAAGATATGAATCCTTTTAGTTCAGGTTCCACATTCAGACCAATTTAATCTCAAGTGGGTCAGATCAGTAAAATACTATCATAATAATCTATAGATACTCACAACTCCAAATTTTTCTCTTTGTAAATGTAAAAATGTTCATGTCATTTTACTGTATCTACACTAAAACAAATTATCATTTCACAAAAACACGAATAACCTCAACAAATATGAACATTTTGAAATGTCTGAAGTGTAATTTTAACAATATTCTGCCTGTTATTAAATGTTTTGTGTATTTGTTGATCCACTGTGATCTGTAAGTTGTAATGTACCTGTGTAAATGATGAAAAGACATAATATTGTTAAAACTGCACTTAGTTTTCTTAAGAAATTTCAGTTTGATCATGTTATTCACATTGTTTTAAAGGATAGTTGGTAGATGGAAACATTTTCATCACATAATTTTACTTTTTTTGCTCTAAAACATAGAAGAAAGTTTGGAGTTGACATTATTTATATATTATTATGTTATTATTTCATTGGTCCAGCCCACTTCAGATCAAATTTGACTTAATGTGGCCCCTGAACTAAAATGAGTTTGACACCCCTGTACTAAAGTATTGCACTTTTACTGAAGTATTTATTTATTCATTTACTAGTTATTACAGTGACAACTACCTAATCTTCCGGGCATCCACACAAAAAAAACACAAGCAAGACACTGAAACATTATTGACAACAACTCACAATGAATGAAGAAGTATAAGCGCATATGCTGTATTGATATATGTGTATATAGTTGTTTTGTTTTTTTTGTTTAACATTTGTGATTGTAGCATGTCATTTTATGCAACCTTACATGTTCTCCTTTTCTTTTCTTTTCTTTTCTTTTCTTTTTTCTTTCTTTCTTTCTTTCTTTCTTTCTTTCTTTCTTTCTTTCTTTCTTTCTTTCTCTACTAAAAGCCTGACTAGTGACTGGAGATGGAAACTAGCAGTAGCTATAATCTCTTTATGTGAATCATCAGTTACTATAGTTTGTTTGTAACAGGTAGAAGTTATACTGTGTAATTTGTACTGTCCTTATCAAATAAACTTTATAAATAAATAAATTTAGTTCATATATGACAAACAAAACGAAACAGTGAAACATTTTATGGCTGACGTTAACAGTAATTAATGAATTAATATAGGAATGGAATATTTAGTTCATACATAATTGAGTCAACACAAGCCTAACGACACCAACATCAGTCAAATAATTCAGTGATACTTCAGTGATACCAGTAGTACAAGTATTATTTATACTCTGTGCATGTTATACATCTACTCTACTAAGTCTCAGAACCAAATAGTGTACTTTTACTCCATCACATTTGTCTTCCAGCTCAGTTACTTACAGATTACAGGTTTTCAGCTCCTTCCTGTCCAAGGTATCTGCCAATGTGTCGGTTCTGAATATTTCTGATAAAGCTTTTCTTTATGGGTTTAGAAAATTCTCCTCTATCCAGGTATCTGAGCACCTTTTCTTTGTTTGTGTGTGCAGGACCTGAAGCAGCAGAACCAGCATCAGGTGTTTGAACGACAGCTGGATGAGAGCCGCTGTGCTGTGCTGGAGCTGCAGAGAGAAAACGCCATGTTGAAGAAACAACTAAAGGAAAGGTGAGGAGACAAGTGGGGAGATGAGTGGGTTTTCTAAATAACAGAAGGGGAGTGGGTCAGTCTGCTGCTCCTTCCAGTGTGGAAAAACTATTGCACCAGCTTTCATGAAAGCAGATGTGGATGTTTTATTAAAGTGGATTTAACCCCTAGAAGTCAGCGCTGCACATTTCTATTAATTTTTATTAAAACATTCACATAAATAATTTATCTATCAATTCAGCATGGGGGTTTTGTGTAGAAGATGTCTGTTTTATCTGCGGTGAGATTCAAGATTTACATAGCCTCTGGTTGGTCCCTGAAGGCAGCATGCCCTCCCTTCTCTGAGTCTCCCTTGGTTCCAGCCTTATATGAGACTTCCCCACCGGTGGAGTCAGGTTATTTATTTGTTCATACCAGTTCCCAATATTTAGTCAATGAATGTTCAGTTTGGACAAAAGAGAACTGTTTCCATGCACTTTTTAAAATTGATTTCAGATTGATTGTTTGATCATTATTCATTATCATTTCATGTCAGTTTTATTTTTCTTAAAAGTGACATTACAAAAAACAATTTTACTATTTTTTTTTTTTTTTGTATTTTTGGCATTGTTTGTCTATTTATTTCTGTTTTTCATGTTATACTACTTTTGTGAACAAAACAAATTGCTAAATCAATGTGTAATCTCCAAATTTCATTTACATGTAATAAAGGTGTGTTTTCACAAGTTATTTCATTTTTTTCCTCAAAAAAATCTAATTCTAATTTTTCAGCTTAGAAAAGGACCCAACATTTAGATCAGTGTTCCAATACAGATGAGTCTGTATTCTCCGGATGGATGGATGGATGGATGGATGGATGGATGGATGGATGGATAGATAGATAGATAGATAGATAGATAGATAGATAGATAGATAGATAGATAGATAGATAGATAGATAGATAGATAGATAGATAGATAGATAGATAGATAGATAGATAGATAGATAGATAGATACAGCAGTAACAACAAACAAGAGCAAAGAAAAGACAAGTCTAAAAAACCACAAACGAGTGAGAAATGAAATATAAGAGAAAAGGATAAATGTGGTATTTATCTAAATATTTATATAAATAGAGAATGTTCTGCACATTTTGATATGATCTGATATTACAGACTCCTATGGGTTAAATGAGTTTCTTTAAAGTTTGCATTGGCCCTTTTCCCCACGCTCTAATGTTCTTTAAATAACCCCATTACTTACACTCCCCCTGCATGTTTTCTGGGTTCTTTCTATCTTTAACCAGGACAAAACAGGAGAAACCTGAAGTTGAAGAAAAAGAAGATGAAAGCGCTGAGATACGGAAAAAGAGAGACGCTCAGCTCGAAGAAGAAGCACAACGTCTGAAGGAGGAGGTGGAGAAGCTGAGGGTGGAGATGGAGAAACTGGAAGAGTCGCAGAAACACTGGGAGGAGAAGAAGGACGAGGATGTAAAGGAAGAGGAGGTAGAGGACGACGAGAAGAGGAAGGAGCGGGAGGAGGAGAAAAGAAGAGAGGAGGTGGAGGAGATCAGACGGGAGCACAAGAAGGAGATGCAGAGCTTGGTGTCTGAATACAGCAGCGCCCAGACCCACCTGCAGGCTCGGATCGTGGCCTTAGAGAACGAGTGAGCCGAAATAATCCCATCTCCACGCAGATAGAAACTCGTAGAGTGAAAATAAACGCAGGTACGGGAGACTGAATGTTTGTGTTGTGTGATTTAACCTCAGGCTGCGAGAGCGGGAGGAGAGGTGCAGGGGGAGGCAGTCGCGATGTGAGGATTTGCAGCTGGGAAGACTGCAAGAGAGACTGTCGGAGAGAGACCAGCTCATTAAGCGATTAGTGGTGAGAGCGAACACAATTCCCTAAACGTCACTGCTGTACCTTTGAAACGGCTCATCTGATCAGATCCACATCCAGCCCCGGAGCTCCTGGTCTAAATCCCTGTCGGAGCACATTTTCCATAGGCAGCCCCAGTTAGTTAAGCCTCAGAGCGGCACTGTGGTCCATTAGAGGAAGTGTCTGCAGAGGATTCGGTATTCTATGTGTCCAAAGACTAAGATAAAAACAACATGGAAAAGACAACATGGAAAAGACAACATAGAAAAGACAACATAGAAAAGCTGTTCCATTTCTGTTTTAAGTAGATTTTTCAGACATCTGACTTTTTACTTTTACTCCCAACATTTTTATTCCTATGACTACAATTACTACTACTGCTGCTACTACTATTATTATTACTATGACTACAACTACTACTACTGCTGCTACTGCTATTATTATTACTATGACTACAACTACTACTACTGCTGCTACTGCTATTATTATTACTATGACTACAACTACTACTACTGCTACTGCTATTATTATTACTATGACTACAACTACTACTACTACTGCTACTGCTGTTATTATTACTATGACTACAACTACTACTACTGCTGCTACTACTATTATTATTACTATGACTACAACTACTACTACTGCTGCTACTACTATTATTATTACTATGACTACAACTACTACTACTACTGCTGCTACTACTATTATTATTACTATGACTACAATTACTACTACTACTGCTGCTACTACTATTATTATTACTATGACTACAATTACTACTACTACTGCTGCTACTGCTATTATTATTACTATGACTACAACTACTACTACTACTGCTACTGCTATTATTATTACTATGACTACAACTACTACTACTGCTGCTACTGCTATTATTATTACTATGACTACAACTACTACTACTGCTGCTACTGCTATTATTATTACTATGACTACAACTACTACTACTACTGCTACTACTACTATTATTATTACTACTATGACTACAACTACTACTACTGCTGCTGCTGCTACTATTATTACTATGACTACAACTACTACTATTACTACTGCTACTATAACTACTGCTACTACAAATACTACTACTATTACTACTGCTACTATAACTACTGCTACTACAAATACTACTACTATTACTACAACTACTACAACTACTACTACTGTTACTACTACTACTGCTTCTACAACTACTGCTACTACAAATACTACTACTATTAGTACAACTACTGCTACTACAACTACTACTATTACTATTACTACAACTACTATGACTACTACTGCTACTACTAGTACTGCTACTACTACAACTGCTACTATACTACTATTACTATTACTACAACTACTGTGACTACTACAACTGCTACTATAACTACCACTGCTACTACTACTACTACTATTACTACTACTACTACTACTACTACTGCTACTACACCTACTGCTACTACAACTACTACTACTACTATTACTACTACTACTACTACTACTGCTACTACTACAACTGCTACTATAACTACTACTATTACTATTACTACAACTACTATGACTACTGCTGCTGCTACTACTACTACTACAACTGCTACTATAACTACTACTACTACTGCTACTACTGCTGCTGCTACTACTACTACTACTACTACTACTGCTGCTACTACTACTACAACTACTGCTACTACAACTATTACTACTATTACTACAACTACTACGACTACCGCTGTTACTACCACTACTACTACTGCTACTATAACTTCTACTACTACTACTACCACTACTACTACTACTACTATTACTACTACTACAACTACAACAACTACCACTAGTACTACTACTACTACTACTACAACTACAACAACTACTACTAGTACTACTACTGCTACTACAACTACAACAACTACTACTAGTACTGCTACTACTACTACAACTACGAGTTATTAACTGACAAGACGTAAACTTTTGGCTCCCAAATTTTCAACAAGTGTCGATCAAGCATGACAGTGAGGTAAAACTGGCTCAAACAGTGTTTTCATTAATTTCTCACAGACCAAAATAACATTTTTAAAGTGTCCTCTGCTGAGTGCTGGGTCTACCATCTGTGTGGCATGAGGCAGCGTAGCAAACAAGTACACCCTCCAGACACAACGCTAATACAACCACAACACCGACTGTGAACAAGGCCAATGAAAGTCCTTCTTCATCCTCCTTCCCTCTAGGAAGAGAGGCATCAGCTGCAGCTCCACCCTCCTGTTGCCGGGGACAACAACACCCTCAGGCCCCGTGACAGCAAGTCCCGCCCTGGAAGCGTCACGCCAACCATGAGGGTAGGTCTGTTCAGATCATGTACGTACTGTATTCATGGAAACGAGCTTCCCTCCAGACAGACGACAGACTCGCTGTCATGTGTCCATCATGGAGCTTTGAAGACTTTTACTACAATATAGAAAGAAAATATGTTCCTGGACTGATCCTCATACCTTCAGCTATAATGCATAATGTTATGGTAAAGAACATTAAAAAAATAGCACAGTGTGGACATTATGTGCGATACACTGAGCCCAGTTTTCAGCAGTGCAGATCCTAATGGGAGGTTGCAGCTGAGTGCATTCATTTGCCTTCATTAATCTGGTGTCAGTTATGGATAAGTGATCACAGACCAGTTGGGCTGATAAATGTCCGTGTACATTGAAATGATACTCCACTCAAAACACAAAACACTGATCATAGCAAACATGCACACGATGGCCAGGACTCATTTAGCAATAAACTGATGCAATGTGATGAAAATGATAATGCAAGTTTCCAGAGTCCTACACATTTGGACGTTCAGAGGCTCCGTAGTGAACATGGAAACACTGCCGTCCTCTACAACACTGATTCACCAGTTAAACCCATGGAGTGTGACAAAGGACAGTGGATGTAGACACTTTATTTTTATGTTCACTTAGTAATGCATGTTGCTGAAAAAGTCACTTCATCTTCTTTTTTAATTTTAATATATTAGCTTTTGAATTTACTAAAATACTAGATTTTAACTGAAAAATGCAAAATACAGAGGATAATACTATAACCTCCTGAGACCCTGGAATGCATTTTGTCCTCTGTAGGGGACAAAAGTTTGACAGTTTGTCCATTGCAAAGGACATTCCATTGAAAAATTAAAAAAAAAAAAATTAAAGCTGCAAGCAGCATTGGTCGGGACCTCGCGCTCTGGCTGGGTTCCTCCTCCCATGCCGCCACCCGTTACCGGTCACGCCTGCCTCGACCCATTCTTGTTATTTTGGCAGATTTTTGTTTTTTATCCCCATTTATAATAAGGCTTTTATTTTGAAAAACCCTACTCTGTGTGTGTGTGTGTGTGTGTGTGTGTGTGTGTGTGTGTGTGTGTGTGTGTGTGTGTGTGTGTGTGTGTGTGTAAGAGACAGAGAGAGAGAGAGAGAATCAGTTATAATAATTTTTTTTTAATTATGCGAGTTGGATCAGTAATACTAGTAGTAGTAATAGCAGTAGTAATAGAAGTATAATAGCAGTAGTTGTAGTAGTAGTAGTAGTAATAGCAGTAATAGTTTTAGTAATAGCAGTAGTAGTATTAGTATAAATAGCAGTAGTAGTAGTAGTGTCACACACACGGTTGCTATGGACTCTACAGTGTGTGTGTGTGTGTGTGTGTGTGTGTGTGTGTGTGTGAGAATGAGAGAGAGAGAATCAGTTATAATCAGTTTTTATATTATCCAGGTTGGATCAGTAATATCAGTAGTCTCTCTCTCTCTACTGTTGCATTATGCAGTTTCCAATCAAGATGATTGTTTAATGTAAAAAAACCAACACAAATTTTCATTTTCCTGGGTCTCAGGAGGATAATAAATGGTTATAATTTTTGAATAATATAATATTCATAATATATTTAATATAATAACAATAAAGTTAATTCCAGTCTGTCATGGGCTGATCTTAGGTTCCAAACCTTCACCTGAGTTTCCTGAAAGTCAGTGTTGTAGCTTTTGTGTCATAATGCTGTGTTTAACCTTCAAAGACCTAGAACTTATTTTTTTTAAAGTTACTTTCCCAAGTGATTTATCATCAGTTATTATATAATATGTGATATTATCCTTTGTAATGTGTGTTTGTCAGTGAATAGCCCAAATTTCCCTCTATTCAATTCACTGACCATGGATTTGTGCATAAAAGCTCCGAGAAAAGTCAGTAAATTATATCATAACAGAGAAAACTGATGCAAAGGGGACTTTTTCAGCAAAATATCTCAACTGAAAATAAAAACAAGCATTTACAACCAATATCATGTGTCAAACTACATGGGTTTTATAAGTTATGTCCATGTTGCAGAAGATGATCTTTCTTTCATGTTAATGATGGAACATCTAAACAGGTCACATCTGATGCCACTGAAAAACTGAGAAACTGCATTTTACCTGAATTATTTCAATGTATTGATAGGATTAGTAGTTCAGAAATGATTAGACATTTTATATCAATAGATGCTTTTGGTGACTTGCAGCTGTTTAGATCTTTGAGGGTTACCAACAGACAAACATGATAACTGACACACACTCAGAGTTTATGAATGTTTATGAACAGATTACCTGAAAACATTTCTGTAACAGGCGTGTACTGTTTGAGTTGTAGAAAACTAAATCAGTACTTTTAGTCATAGGTTTTAATGTTTAATTTTGTTTACAAAGTTGTTGACAATACTTACTGTTTCGACTAATCAATCGTTGTTGCACATTCCTAAAAAGCACCTCATAGCAATTCATTGATTATCAACATACAGTAGTTGCTGATTAATTGAATTTTTGACAGTTTATCAATTGATCAACTTCATTTTAACGGTGAATTTTCTGTCTTAACAGAAGAAACACGCGGAGTCGCCTTCTCGTGTCACCAGCATTTCCAGCGCCGGTAGTTACGACAGGAGCATCTTCCTACCGCACTCTTCTTCTTCGTCTTCCGCCTCCTCCTCCTCTGTCCAACACTCCTCCTCCACCCTCCCCCACCAGTCTTCCTCCCACCCTCAGACATCCCCTCACTACTCCACTTCCTCTCTTCCACACAAACACACCTCCCTGTCCCTGGGCCAACATTCCTCCCCGTCCCTCCCTCGCTCTACCAGATCCCGGACCTCCTGCATCCCTCCCACCCCGGCGCCTACAGCCCCCCTCCCCGTCTGCCCCTCGCCACAGACGGGCATCCGCTACGTATCCCCCTCCTGCCATGAACCACATGCACACCTGCAGGGCCAGTCAATCAGGTAATCCGTCTCTATGTCGTCTGTTGTTATTTATCTAAAAATACCAAAAGCCCCTTCTCCATCACATTGCCTGGAACTTTTAATACCAGGAACTTACTTCCCTGCGTTACAGAATTCCTGGTAATCTGCGTGCTTTGCTTTCTGCCGCACCTCAGAGTTCCTAAACATATGTTCATATGACACTGGGTTAATTTGAAGTCCCACTGAATTTCTTTTGAGCGTATTCAGACGGATAGACAGATGATTACAATGTACTCGTAGGAGTCAGACGAATACGCCCCAGCCAAACAGCACATTCACACAATGGACCTCGTCATCCGTCCATTTCTCGTAGCTTCTCTTCTTTTGCTCCCTTTTCTGAATGATCAAACACAAATTAAGTAAAGCTTGTAGCAAGGTTATAATAGTTTTGGATTTTTCATTATAGTTTAGTTTTATTTAGTTTTGACTTTTTTTCCCTCTAATTCAGTTAGTTTTAATTAGTTTTTAGAGCAGGTTTGCTGGTTTTTATTAGTTTTCGTTATTTTCCAAATGCTTAGTTTTAGTTTAGTTTTATATCTTTTATCTTCTTCACTGTTGAATTCAAATAAATCCCAGACAGGACTCTGCTGCTTTCTCCCAACTTTAGTCTCCATGTTTCCAGGTAGAGTGGGGACAAGAAGCCACAAGTGACAAAAAGTGACGGACCGTTAAATATCATATGGTGCCAGCAGCTAAAATTGCTTGAGGGAAATAAATCGATTTTATATCAATCCGACATTGACAAAGATGAAAACGAAGGGAATTTTATCCATACTATTTATACGTTTTAGTTAGTTTTGTAAGCACACAATACAGTTTCAGTTAGTTGTTTTTTTTCTTTTATTTATAGTTTTGATTTATTTCAGTTAACGAAAATGTTTTTTCAATTCTAGTTTTCGTCATTTCCTTAGTTTTCATTAATGATAATAACCTTGGCTTGCAGACATGGAATAAATAAGTTTGCAGCTCAGGGTTTGTACACATTTTTTAAGGTCAAATTCAAGCACTTTTCAAGCATTTTTAAAGGTAATTTTCAAATTTTTTCAATACAGCTCATTATCGTTGGAGTACAGGAGTACAGTATCTACAGGAATACACACTCATGAGGGAAAGTTGTTTTTTTTTAACCCGTGTAATTTTGATGGAAACGTGTCGAGGTTTTTCACTGTTTCTTGTAAAGTTCCTGTAGTGGAAAAGGGGCAAAAATCCTTTAAATCTAAGCAAATATATGTTTCTTGTCTTATTGACAGGGGCCCGTATCTGGAGCAGAGGGGAACAGAGGGGCTGAAACAGGAGTGGTTCACCAAATACTTCTCCTTCTGAGCACAAAGTCCACACAAACACACACACAAACACACACACAAACACACAGCAGCAACGACATCTATTCATATACAGTTCATTGCTTCTTCTTAACATCCGTTTGCTTCCCACATACACACCAACAAACATCTAAACCGCCCACACAGACACAAATCCAACCTAACATTAACAGACATATGGGCTCATCACCAGCAAGGCCATCTCAAACATTGCCTCAAAGCTCAACCAAAAAGTGCTTCTCGAACACATGCCTGACCTCTTCTCAGAACATAAGGCCTGCCGGATCTTGTTTGTATAGTTTGGAATGTCTCCATGTTTTTTTTTTTTTTTTTAAAGCGGTCTTCCTTTTTTAAATGTAATTTTTATCTCAATCTCATCACGCGATTCCAGGCTTCTTAACTCTTCTTAAATCAACAACCAAGTGTCTCTTCAAATATGGAAGCATTCGACATATTCAATCAAGATCCTTGTCAAAACGGACACACGCAACTCACCATACCAAAATGAAGCTTGTTTCAATGCAAAAATGTATAATAATCTTAATGGACAAATTGAATAAAATATTTTGTTTTTGTAAGTTTTCTGTGTTGGTATTCAAGTGGAAAAAGACATCTGAATTTTTTGTACCTGATAAAGACAGAGTGTTGGTGTTGAAATGTGTTACGTTGCAGATCTTGGTGGAGTTATTCATTACTCTGGGTTTTCTTAACCCTATATATGCATCAGATGCATACAGTAGTTTGGTTTTGGTCATTTAGTGCAGTGATTTCCATATTAATTAAGCTTGAGATCAGTTTTGTGTGTTCTTTGTATCCAAATTTAGAAAAATTCACCACTAACTGCCTTAAAGTCTACTTCTTTACTTACTCTTCCACCATCAAAATAATACTGAATAAATACATTTATTAAAACGTCCCCGATATCAGAAACAGGTTAATAATGATTTTGCTACCTGAAGAAAAAGGCCTAAATATTACCTAGATGTGAACCAACTCCAGTAAGCTGATCCCAAATGTCAAATCAGAATTTCTCCTACACATTATTTTTACTTATGCCCAAGTTAATATACATATATCCATTAACAGTACATGACACCAGAGTTCTATTAATTATCACTGATCAAAGCTCAGATGCCTTTCAGTACCTGGAGGAAACATTTGGTGCAGTCTAAAGTCATGCAAAACTCAGATTTTGCATGACTGGGATTTTCCCTGGAGCCCAGTTTGGAGAAGTCATTGATCAGTCAAATTTTATATATATATATATATATATATATATATGTGTGTGTGTGTGTGTATATATATATATATATATATATATATATATATATATATATATATATATATATATATGTGTGTGTATATATATATATATGTATATATATATATATATATGTATATATATATGTATGTGTATATATATATATATATATATATATATATATATGTCTATATATATATATTTATATATATATATATATATATATATATATATATAGTGCCATATCATAACAAAAGTTATCTCATGACACTGTACATTTAGAGTTGGTCTAATTGTTGTTTCCCCACCCCCTGAAGGGGAGGCAAGGGGTACTGTTTTTGGTTCGGTTTGTTAACATTCTATCAGGAAACCTACTAGTTGAATTCATACCATATTGGGTTTATAGATTGCCAGTAACCCAGAATAGATCTCATTACATTTTGGGAAAAGTAGGTCAAAGTTTAAATTTTTTAATGAATTTTTTTTAAATCTTTTTTTTTTTCGCATTTACTTATAATGGGCGAAATTCATCTATGCTGGCATCAGCATACGCAGATATGACGGCATCAGCTGGATCGATGCCAAAATAAGCTACAATACATATGAGGGGCTGGCTTTGTTGTGCCTGGCACCACTTATTGTTGACCGTTTATTCCTTTCACACCCCAGCTCTCTAGGATGAATATCCTGGGATTCATTGGTGAAAATAGTACTAAATATTCTATTTAACCATAGAACTCTGAATTATGATCAAATAGATGAAGACATGATAAAAGCAGATAAAAAGATGGGGTGTATAATGTTGCGTCAAATTCATTTCCTCCACACACACCTCATTTTTCCCACCTGGTGTGGGTGATGTCAGTGATGAGCATAGTGGAAGAGTTCACAGATTTTTCTGAAAAGTTAACCAAACTCCATATGCTGAAACCCAAGCATAATGTTTATTATTGATTCTACAACTGGAAAATGTCCCAACACACAAGAACAAGAGACAGTCTGAAACATTTTGGAACAATTTAGAGCATGGTTGTCAAACATACAGCTCCCAGCCTGTCAAAGAGTCCAGTCCAGCCTGTGGGATGAATTTGTGAAATGCAAAAATTACACTGAGGATATTCAGTCAAGGGTGTCAAAATCACTTTAGTTCAGGTTCCACGTACAGACCAATATGGTCTCAAGTGGATCAGACCAGTAAAATACTAACATACTACAAAAATTTCAAGTTGTTTTAGTGTAAAAAAGTAAAAGTGGCATTTAATAATATTCTGCCTCAGTTTATCATTTACACATGTGCATTACAATTTACAAATGAGTGGATCTACAAATACACAAAACATTTCATAACTGGCAGAATAGGAGTAAAATTGCATTTCTGTTCAAGGACAGTAAGTGAAAGGGTAGTTAGTGAATTAAAACATTTACCTATAATTTTACTTTTTTTTTTTTTTTTTACAGTAAAATGAAGGATTCAAGGATTTTTATTGTCTTACCAGCACACATTTACACGAGATGGCACGAAATTTAGTACTCGAAGTCCCAACAAGATCTATAATATAAACAATATGTACATAAAAAGACTTTTGTATAATAATAAAAATAAGATAAAGAAAAGACCTATGTATAAAAACACTTGTCAACTGTAGTTGACATTGTTTATAGGTTATGGTTTGGACTCAACACCCCTGATGTAGTCATGATCAGATTTTTTTCTCCAGTAGCTTTTGCTGCAATGTAATCACTTGACATTAACTAGTATCATCACTAACAGACAAAATGAATATTTTACATGAACATGGCTGACTTTAACCTGTTCATTCACTGTCCCTGAAATTCTCCTCTTGCAGTTTTTGTCATGTTGCGTCTGACATTTTCATCCTATTTTCTTTTATGTCTTATGCATTGTTTTTTGTCTTTATTGTCACCATTAATCTCATCTTACCTTTACTTATTTTACTCATAACATTTAGTGACCCAATAAAACTGGTTCCATAACCCATTTTGGGTCCTGACTCTAATTTTGGCAACAACAGATCTAGTGTAAAAAATTAGGAAGGAGTAGGATAAATGTAACTATTCCAACATTAAACTTTGCTTTGAATTTATCGATTTTGTTCTTATCAAATCGTATCATGTCTACTCTAAAGTGCTGCAACAGGACATACTAGAATTGTTTGTCAATTATCTGATCCATTATCCACCTGCTGTTCTGTACCTGTTCTCAACTACAACAGTGTGACTTTCAGATGGTGTTAAAATATGTGATCAAATTTTATTACAAATATTTCCTCTGCATTCGTGAAACATGGAGACCTGATTGGCCTTAAAACATTACCGTACACAAGCTACAAAAGAACAGGTATAAATGAGATCCAAGAAATTTTAAGACACAGGAGAGAAACATTTAAACAAAGGCTGTTTTACTATCCTTTGCCGTTCATGACCGTTCTCTGTACATTTCAATAAGTGGCCTTTACTGTTCTCACCGTGTTACAAAGGGATCAATAACGGTGTCTTTACACATCGGAGGTCACGCAGGCTGATGACCAGAGGAGGACGACACTACCAACACTTCACCTTCATCATACTGAACATTAGTCGTGAACACAGGCATGATTCTCAGTCTATTGAAACATGGGGCAGTTCTGCAGCGCCTCAGTGGCAGAACTGTACTGGAGGACGTTGTCATAGAAACGAGTGAGCTCCTCTCGCATGTCCTTGGCACTCCTCCCTCCGGATCCACGGTACTTCATGGAAAGCAGTTTGGAGCACAGGTAGTGGAGCCACAGTACGTTAGAATGGGGATGGTAGTCGCTCCAGTTATTACTATTGAGATATGAAAGAAACGGGCAAAAATAAAACAGCAGCGCAACACCTCGGATACTCAGACCAACGGACACGCGGGATTTAACAGCATAACTAATGTCAGTGTCAGACACGCTCAAATCTCTGCAGACTACTGGATATTTACATAATCAAATATCTCAAATTATATCGTGTTTAATCTATAAAACGTCAGAAAATCAAGGAAAATTTGCTGGAGGGAAAAGGGATCCATGAATAGACAGGATAGAGTTTGGTATCAGCCAATATTAGTCACATTTCACTGTTTATCTGCTATTTTCAAGATTATTTCACAATTTTATATGATTGAATTTGTAGTTAATGTAGTGTGATGAAGGCCAGAAAGACTCTGCATCCATACTGAGCTTTAAAAATAACAAGACAATGAATGTTTCTTTGATTCTCTTGCACAGAAGTGGGAATAAAATGAACAAACAGAAAACACATGCATAACAGATACGTCCCTGTTCTAGTAAGTGATTAATCTTTGAAGCTGCACAGACAAACCTGATGTTTTTAGATGATGTTAATATGTATACAACAGGAGCGTCTTCATGTTTGATTTATGACCCACCATCTGACTGGAATTTTAATGTTACTTATAGATTCACTCAGGCCAAACTCAGTCGATAAGGATTCAACTGTTTGCTCTCATCTGACGTGCTCCATGTCTGTTTTATGTATAAGATATAGTCTATTTAAAAATTATCTATTGAATAGTTCTCTGTGAAATCTTTACAGCACAGGGAAACCTCCTGTTACGCAGCACATTCGGGTTTTACAGAGGTTGTCACTGACCCATTCTCCTGCCTCATCAGTCTGTAGATCTCAAACTGGTAATCCCCCTGGCCCATGAAAAGCTCCTCATCCTTAGAGATGTCACAGGACACCGTCAGATCATCTGAAGAGAAAAACACACACTCATTATGCTGTTGAGGATTTTAGTGGAGTACAACTACTAAATGGGGATTAAAAAACAAAAAAACAAAAATCAACATAAGCAAATTTCAGACATATTTCAAAAGTTTTCCATGATTTTAAGGGTCAATAATATAATTTCTTTTAATGTTCAAAATGTAAATTATTCTAAGATTAACCCTCAAAGACCTAAACTGCCAGTGACCAAAGCATGTATTGATATAAAATGTTTAATAACTTTTAAACCATTAATCTTATCAATAAATTGTAATCATTCCAGTAAAATGCAGTTTCTCAGCTTTTCAGGGACATCAGGTGAGTCTTATCTGGGCATTCAGAGGCTCTGTAGTGAACATGTAAACACTGTCACTGTCTTCTGCAACACTGATTCACCAGTAAAACCCATGTAGTCTGACAAATAACAGTGGCAGTAACACTTGTTGTTATGCTTAGTTAGTGATATATTTTATTTAAAAAGTAACTTTTTCTTCAGCTTTCTCTCATTTGATATAATTAAGTTTACTATGAGCTTTTATGAACATCTGCATGATCAGTAAATTAAATACCAGATTTTCCAGAGACCATTATCAAAAGGAGATAAGACTAGACCACCCAGGTGAAATAAACCACATCACTGAAATTGTGGGTAAAGCATATAAGAACAAAAGAGAAAAAGTGATATCCAAACTGTATCAGGGATTGGTGTCTAACAGAAAATCTTCGTCTCTGTATATTAGAGATAAGTGGAGTAAAGAACTGTTGGATGGTAGGAACTGTTAGTTGTTGACACTGAAAATCTTGAAGAAATGGAGAAACTGTTGAGCTGAATGCTTTTTAATATCCATGAAATATGTGAAACTCAAGCGGCTACATCTAATTCTAGACATTGGAAAATATTTTGATGGAAAAACATGAGATCAAAAAGGCTTCACTATCATTACCTCAGCCCTGTTGGAGGTTTGGCGGTGAACAGGATGTGGGTCGTGCACATGTTTTTTTGGCAGTGCACCAAATTACTCCAATATTGGAACAATATCAGCAAAGAATTTGGAAAAATATTGGGATACGAACTACCAAGGACATGTTCTGTGCTATATTTGGGTCATTTAACAGGAAAAGACATACCAAGTCAGGATAAATATTTGATTAAAATCCTCTTGATTGCATCTAAAAAAGCCATCACACGAAACTTCTGGAAAGAGGAACCCCCTACCCTAAATAATTAGAGAGACATTGTGGAAGAAATTCACAACATGGAGAGACTTACTTATATCATAAGACTACAGCAAGCAACATGTGAAGATCGATGGAAAAAGTGGACAGTATACAGGATGACAACTGACACTATGGTCTAAATGTTTGTGCTGTAAAATCTCAAAAATGAAACAATAAAATATAAGTTTAAAAACAAAAACAAAACAAAAAAAAATTGCAAACTGCAGAAAATAATATTATAATAAGTGGTAATAAATCACTTACGAAAGTTGAAATGTAGGGAAAAAACACACTCAAGTATCAACAAAAAAGTTCTGGGTCTTAAAGGGTTAAATGCCAGTCTCTACATGTTGGTTATTTTCCTATTTACTTAAAATATTACAAATAATCACTGTCATTGCTGATAACATGGGTTATGCAGGTTAAAAAGTTACCTTTCAAGACCATAATGAATCAGAGGTGTGAATGTTCACAACTCAGTCAGACAACTCTGAACTCCCTTTTGATTACAAAGTATTTCCAACTTTCTATAAAACAAACAACTGGGTAAATTCACCTCGAATCACCAGATATCAGAAAATGTTCCTGACTGACCACTTACTGAACTTACCATCTTTTTTTTGGACTTTTTTCCCCATAGTAAAAAGCAGTGGCACAACCAATTTTCAAAGATGTAAGGCTGAAATTTTATATGCTGTTTACAAGGACTAATACTTTCAGAAATTACTTTTATGAGGCAAGTCAGAGATGTTCCATCAGGAGGCCTTTTAGCATCAAATTCGCACGATATTTTTTTATGTCTGAGGCAAAAAAAAAAGTAAATTCTTGACAGTTTCAACATGTCATGCCCTGGATGCATTTCATTATTTCACTGAAACATCCAGTTTTGACATCGATGCAACAGAGCATGTGCAGTGGGGTTGGAAAATGGAAAAATACTTGGCAGAGGTCAATGACTTAAGTGTGAGTCTTAATGCAATATATAACAAATGTCATATTGTTTATATATATATATATATATATATATATATATATATATATATATATATATATGTGTGTGTGTGTGTGTGTGTGTGTGTGTGTGTGTGTGTGTGCGCGTGGATGTATATACACACACACACTTCTGCAGTGCATTACAAGAAGAAATATAGTCACCGAATTCAAATTTTAGACAATTTGACTTAATTTCATGACTTATCCAGGTTTTTCTAAACTGTGGGAGCCCTGTAATAATATTCTGTGCATAAAAAAAATGATACTTAATAATATGATAGTGAGTGACTGCAGCGCAGGAGATAAGAAAAATGTCTGACCTATTTCTAGTCTGGAGAGTGAGTAGTCAATAATGCGGATGAGCAGCCCTTTGGTTTCCAGGGAGTGTGCTGTTCCGTTCAGGAGGAAGCTGGCCTTCTTCTGCTTGGTTGTTTTGACCAGCACGTTACCCCAGTGGAGGTCCCTACAGAAAGCAGAGGGTAAAGTTTCTGTCACAAGACACCAACAAATCATCAGCTGCACTGACAGGGCATAAGCATCAAATACGTCATGAAGTTGGCTTACATCATGAGTCTGACACCGAATCCCACCTTCAGCACCTGTTGTGGTTTTCACAGTCCCTTTCACCTTCCGTCTGCTTCAACTGGGACTGACCAAAACATTTTACTGAGGCACTGATACTGAATATTAACCCTTAAAGACCCAGTGCTACATTTGTGGCAGTTCCCAAATTATTTTTTCTCTATTTTTAAAGCTGCGGGAGACTTTTGTCATCAATTTGTCATCAGATCTGTAAAACTCCAGTCATATCCTCAGTATCATGAATCCATAAGTCTTTCCATGATTACTCACCTGAATCTCTCCCCACACGGTGAACAATTTCGAAGTGCTATCCGCCATAAACAAACCATATGTTTACAAACAGAGCCGGGAGGTAAGTAACCACAGAAAGACTTATGGATTCATGATACTGAGGATATGACTGGGGTTTTACAGATTTGATGAAAAATTGGTGACGAAAGTCTCCTGCACCTTTAACATCTCCCAATTGATTTAACACCATTTATTGTTTATTGTCATTGTTAGTGCATTTCCAGTGGAAATCATATTTTCCAATATTTAATGTACTGATCATATAGATCTTCATAAAAGCTCAGATTAAAGTTGATGGTTATTATATCAAAAATAGAGAATTATTTAAAATTATTTAAAGTATTTAAGCTGACTATAAAATCAAATGAAAAAGCATAATTCAATAACATTTCCACAATATGTATAGAACAATTTCACACTAAACTGAAAGGTTTATTAATGAGGACTAGAAAATAAAAGAAGTTATGTCCACAGTCATAAAAATGTTAGATCTTGGATCTAATAAATGACCTGACCGAGCATCAAGTCTAAAATGTTTCTTTGGATTTCTTCTTACGCCATATGATATTCAATTTGGTTTTGCATTGGAGGTTTTTAACATACAGTAGCGTGGGAGTGATTTTGGCAGTTGTTAGACTAAGCTCCTTTTTTGGCTTATACACTGATAAACACAAAAACACAAAACAGAAAACTGAGACAGCAATTATGAGCTTCGCTTCTGTGGCTGCAACTGTTTTTAAAGTCAAGTCTCATCCTGCTCAGAGTACATGAGGCTGATGTGCGCATACTAAATGAGAACACTGAGGACGCAAGATGATACAACCCATTTACATCAAACTTGTAGTAAGAGGGGTGTAAAAAAAACCCAGAGGAGGATCATTATGTTAGTTCAGCATGCTGCTTTCAACTTCGAACAAAAGAAGTAGCACAAGTGTATTGGTTTGATAAGGAGGACAGTGAACACAGCGACAGACCTACTTACGCTACAAAGTCTGTATCTGTTCACAGCACCTGTATTTGTACTACAATATATACTGGCTTTCTTGTGGGGACTGTATACATGTGTCAGCAGACGCTACCTGTGTTCAAAGTGAAGCTCCTGCTCGGCGACAGCCAAAGCAGCAGTGACCTGATGAAGGATGCTCTTTGCCGCTCCCAAAGACGCCAACTGGATGACACCAAACACATGGACAAAGTCAAGAGACAGATAGATTGAATACAAGGGTGCATCTGTATTAATCACATGCAGAAGAAACATTTGTGGCTAAATTATCAGATATAGAAGTAGCATCTGTGGCAGACACTCAGCGTTTTCTCTCAGCAGACGACAGCATCCATATTTGATGTCCTGCTAACGTTTATCTGTAATGACTTTAGAACTTTTATGCATGCAGTCTCACTATTAATTTTTAAGCTCTGTTTTACAGCTTACAAGTCTGAAAGTGTAATGAGCTAAAACTAATGTAATGAGCAGAGTGCAGATGTAATGCTCATGTAATTAGAGTAGTATTAAAAATTAAAAAGTTTTCAATCTTTCACTTTCAGGAAAAGCTCAAGAAAACCTGAAGTTATTTATGCGCTGAACTTTCATTTTGGATTAGTGTAGATTTTTGTAAAAACAATAGGGTGTGTCAGTCAGTAATATGATTGATGAATGTTCAACATCACTGTAAAAATACGGCACGGCAAAGCAAAGGTATGTGCATTCTTCCTTCTAATGTGGTGTGCCTACCGTTCCGTTACTGTTCTCTAGGTCGCTGCCTCCAAACTCAAACTCCAGGATTATAAACAATTGCTCCTTTTCAAAGAAATCTAGGCAGAGATAATAAGAAGACTGAAACAACACACAATCTTCTGTCTGCTGGTTAAATTAGACTGATGTGGTTACTGCTGGGTTAAAACGTCATATTTGCTTTTGGACATTTTAGAATAGGAGTGTCTATTGGGGTGGATATTAACAATCAAGGGGGTCAAAATCATTTCAGTTCAGGGGCCCAATTCGATCTCAAGTGGATTGGACCAGTAATATACTATCATAATAAAGTACAAATAATGACAACTCCAAATTTTTCTGTTTCAGTGTAAAAAAAAGTTAAATTACATGAAAATCTTTATACTTACAAACTATCCTTGAACAAAAAATGTGAATAACTGGAACAAATATGAACAACCTGCAATGTTTTAAGAGAAGTACAAGTTTAACAATATTATACCTGTTACTAAATGTTTTGTGTGTTTTTTTTATTTGTAATGCACATGTGCAAATGATAAGATGCAACATAATGTTGCTAAAATTGCACTTATTTTTCTTAACAAATTTCAGGTTGCTCATGTTATTCACATTATTTTAAAGGATAGTTACCTCCGCCAAGTGTAACAGCAGAGGTTATGTTTTCATTGGGGTTTGTCTGACTGTCTGTTAGCAAGATAACTCAAAAAGTTATGGATGGATTTTCATGAAATTTTCAGGAAATGTTGACACTGGCAGAAGGAACAAATGATAAAACTTTTGGTGGTGATTTGGGGGGGGTTGTCTGTCTGTTAGCAAGATAACTCAAAAAGTTATGGATGGATTTGGATGACATTTTCAGGAAATGTTGATACTGGCACAAGGAACAAATGATTACATTTTGGTGATGATCGGGCGGGGGGTGCTTTTCTAGTTTGTAGATGTAAACATTTTCAAAATGTGATTTTACCTTTTTCACTCTAAAAAAGTCTGGAGTCGATATTTGTAGATTATTATGTTATTTTACTAGTCTCACCCATTTGAGATCATATTAGGCTGTGTGTGGCCTCTGAATTAAAATGAGTTTGACACCTTTGTTTTAGAAGATTAAGTGGTACAAAGTAAACAAGTTAAATTCCATGTCATAATGTCCTACATGTCCTATAAAACAGGGAATAGATTGTCCAACACAAGATAAATTGAGTCTGTTTTCTCTAACTGACCTGGTCTGTCATTCTCCGAGCCTTTTTGTTGGTCAAAAATGTCCCAAGCATTCAGGAAATCTGATGGGTAGCAGCCTCTAACACAGTGGAGACTATAAAGGAACAAGAGGAAAACAACACATTCATACATATATAAAAACACTTGAAAAGACTGAGACAAGAGCAGAAGAAAACAAGGACAAGACAGAGTACTTACTCATTGAGGCCAATAAAGCCACAAGTCTGATTCTGCTGCTTATCTTTCAGGCTGCTCAGCTCCCTGATAGAAATTCACACAGTGATGTTAACAATGGCCATCTGGTACACCAACACAACACATTGCAAACTTTGATGTCTCAGCTCATGCAGAACTGTACTTGTGTGGTTTCCTTGGCTCATCGTAAGATTCCACCAACTGAAACAATAAGACTACTTGAAAATATCAAAATTAGTTCTTAGTTGTCACCACTCAGTGTTAATTTGTTGCCAAAGACCCACAGAGCTCTGGAAAAAATGAAGACACTTGTCCAAATATTCAGGCCTGAACGTCAGTGAAAACTTCTGGTAGATAATGATGGATGGTCAAAAGTCATTGAATAAAACAGATCTGCTGGTATATTTGCACTAGGAGTAGCATAAAGCACAAACAGCAGCAGAAAAAGCAGAACATTCTATGACTTCCCACTACTGGAATATATGGAAAGGCCCTTTGGAGAAGATACTGCAAACAGCAGATCAGTCACCCAAGTTAACTGGCCGCTATATCATATTAGTCAAAAAAAGGTATCACCAGTTTTCCTATATGTATATACTCTTTTGCAAAAAAAGAGCAAACACACCTTAAGTAATAGAAAAAAAATTTCATGAAGTTTTTTTTTAAATTAGCTGTTTCCATATGTATTTACCGATGTGAAATATCAGTATGTACATTAATATACTGATGAAAATGCACCAAATGTTAACACAATGGGGAGAGCATGCCAAAATTAATAAAAGACACAATTAATAATCAGTGTTGATTTCTGGAGTTAACTGAAGATTTACCTTTTGCATTATTCAAGATCTAAAAACATACACCTATGTAATGTTGACCTTAACAAATAAATGCTTTAAATGACAATATTAATGTTAATTTTAGTGATTCTACACAACTGCACATCAGTATATCACAAATCAGTGCACTGCTTACTTTGAGATGATAATCTCATGGAGAATCTCTCCAAAGGTCTTCTGATCCTCTCCATTCACCCTCTCACTCCCTTCTACTGGAATAATCTGCCAGAACAACATGTTTTACTGCACAACAGACACGCAGCAGTAAAGACTGACAAAAATCCAACACTTACAAACAACAAAAGTTTCTGTCAAACACTAACAATACAGTCTAATCAGACATTTTTAGATTTTCTTTGAGGTGGTACAATGTTGGGAAATAGGTCTTGGTCTATTTGGGAACATATGATACATACTTTGAGTGCAACAATGTCTCCTGAGGCATTAGTGGTGGAGAAGACTTCACCAAAAGTTCCCTCCCCGATCTTTACACACTGTTTCATACGTGGTGGGAGAATACACTCCTCCCATGGCAGAGGACCCTGCTGGCCACACTCAGCATAAACCTTCTCTGCATCCGACAGATCTTCATCCTCACACACAACCTGTAGAGGCAGACAGATGTTAAACAGGAATGTTCACTATCAATTACACTATGCTTATCTGTAGAAATGTATGTGTCTGCATGTGTTTTCCAGGGTCTATAGTGGGCATACTTCTTTTGCACTATTCAGAGGTCCTCTAATGGATCACATGTATTCTCATTTTGATTCTAGCTGCTATCACCAATCAATTTAGGCCTCAAGTCATTTTTTTACACATGCATTAGCTATTTAATAATAATATTAATGGATTAGATTTCTGTACCGCTTTTCAAAGCACCCAAAGCACTTTACAATATTGATCCATTATTCATTCACTCTCACATTCACACTCTGGTGGTGGAAAGCTATGTTATGTTATTTAAACCTCCTTAGCATCAAAATATCAAACATGTTTGATGACAGACAGCGTTGCTGGTTCAGGAGCAATTTTAATAATTTAAGACCAGTCCTGTCATAAAGCATTTGGCTGTTTGTCTTCAATAACTAGTCGAAAAGTACTCATTCGAAGCTGCAGATTTCTACTATACCTCAGAGTCGTTGCTCAGCAGCTGTGACTGGAATTGTTTGGGGAGTGGTGTTCGACGGGGGGTTGCAAAAAGGTCCTGGCTGAGATCCACAAGCCCAATCCTTTCGGTAGAGGTGGCTACTGACAGATGTAAACTCCTTGGAGTGCGTATTACTAAGGAGGCAGAATGAGAGAAAAGGCAAATATTAAATAAAATCACTGATCAACCAGAATAACACTATATATATAAAAAAAAAAAAATCTTGAAGAGTTCACCAAAGGGTAGATTACAGCTCAGAAGTGTGTATACATTACCCATGCCTTTACGATGAACAGAAAGGGCAGCTTTGAGGCGACTCCATGTCTGTGTGTTGGGTGTGAGGTCAGCCAACAGTGAAGACAGGTTCAGATTGCTTCCTTTCACAGGGGTTGAGAAATTCATGGTAGATCCAAACTGTTCCTACAAACACAACAGAAAACAAACAAGATGCTCCAGGCTACCAGTTGTTGATAGGAAACTCTTTCTTCCTCAAAACTTTCGTCATACTGTCATCTGCACTGTCTACTTTTATCTACTGCAAAGGCATGATGTGTGTGTTCTAAGTTAAGTTGTTCATGTTGAGCAGACTGCTCTGGGGCTCGATAATGGTGATGCCTATAATGTGAATGCACAACAATGCTGGATTATGACAGGCATTTTTTGTTTTGTTTTAACATCGTTTGTTTTTCTGACACTCACGGAACCTAAATATTTTTGTACCCAAACCTTTAAAAAGTTGAGGAGTTTCTCGCTCAAGGTGCTACAGGCTTCAAATCAAGCACAAGTGATGTTGTCAAGTTTGAGCTCATTGAACTTACACATACTAGATAAAAGTAACATCAACAGTAAAAGGTTTAACATAATACTTGTAGAACTACTGATTTTTTTTTTTTTTTATGAGAGGTGGTTGTGCTCTGATAAATTTTGACTGGGCAGCACAGTATGCATTATTGGTTGCTGGTTCCATTTTAGTTTAGTAGCTTTGTGACCATTTAAGTAACACAATATTTCCCCAGAACACACTAAAAAACAAGAGTGAGCAGATGATCACATTTTAGACAATAACAATTTTCAAGGAGCTTCAGAAGGTTGAATTCCTTGCTTTGCTGCTAACTGGTAAAATTTCCTGGACATCAATTGTGTTTTGTCTCTATTGTTACTACTGTGTCTATTCACGTTTTCTGTCTATTTTTATTCTATTCGACTTTTAATTCTATTCTTATTTCACTTTTTCTATTTTCTAGGGATACACTGATCCGATACCAGTATTGGGCATCAGCTCCGATACTCCGTGTGTGTACTTGTACTCGTAAAATAAATCCTTGTAAAATATATCCGATACAAATGCACCAATACCACTTACAGCCATGTGACATTCACAGTTCAGTGCAGCAGTTAGGCGGCGGTGGAATAATGTGTGGGGAGTGTGAAGAGTGTGGAGATTTTTCAAAATAAATGACGGTGATAAAAGTAACGCTGACCGAAAGTAACGTTAAAGACACAGATACGGATGCAGCGTTCTATCCGTCCTCTGAGTACATTCCATCCGTTTTCCAGGTGCTCGCGGATGCGTACCCAGACGGAAAATACCACCGGGAACTGTGGAGGTAGAGAATCTGCTCAAAGAGCGACTGTGTGAGTTAGAGAAAAACTACTGACATTATATATTATATTTATTTATGATATATTTATGACAGCTACCCAGGGATGGGCTGGTTTCCATCCTACTTAGAATACTATGGGGGTAAGAAGCGGTGTGGACCGCCGCCAGCAGAAGTGAAAACGAAACTTATCGATCATTTCTCTTTTCTCTACCTGCTGAAGCTTCGCTTTTAAATCTTACCAGCGAAAACGCTGCAATATTAGTATCACAGTAGTGTTACCTCTGTCGTGTCCATGTTTATTCCTGACTTTCTTCTTTTCAAAAAACTTCACTCTTCTTCATGGTATTTGTCCAGTATGGTTAATTAATAGCGGCGCCCCCTGGTAGATTAATTGAGAAACGCTCATTTCAACACATTAAATGTCAGTAGCAGCACCTTGTTCCAGTCAGACTAATGACAACGACAATAAAGCACAATTACAAAAGGAACTAAGAACTGGAATGGGATTATTAAGTACTCATATCGGTACTCAGTGTCAGCAAGTAGTCAAATGTAAGTACTTGTACTTGGTCTGGAAAAAAGTGGTATCGGTGATTCCCTACTATTTTCTTATTTTACTCTTTAGTATTTGCAATTTTACACTCACTCTATTCTCATTTTTTGACGTATTGGTTTTTTATTCATATTGTTGCACTGACTGGAGTAGCACTCCTAATGTCATTGCACACAATGACAATAAAGACTGTTCTACTGTTCTCACCCTTGGCTGCCTGTGCTGTGTGGAGATCAGCTCATTGATGCTGCAGTCCACAGTCTTGGTGGCTCCTCGCTGTGCAGTCCTGCTCCTGAAAACATCCTTGTTTTTCCAGCGACTCACACTCAGACCGCTAATGCAGGCCTTTCTGGTCGTTCCTGGTCGGTCTGTGGATATACTCCTCCTTTTCTTCTCTTTAGGCCCAAGAGACGTCTTCTTTTTTTCACGAGGTTGAGTGTCATCTGAGCTTTTTGATAGATCTTCATCTGAAGAAGTCTTGTCTTCAGAAGTAGTTGAGTTCCCCTTTTTCTTAGATGTGTTTTTGCTACAGTGATTAGTGATAGCTGTGCAGTCGCTCTCATTCCTTGTCTGGTCATCGGTAACTGAGTCTGACATATCTGCAGGTAGTTTTCCTGAGGGGTCTCTCAGATGCAAAATGTCTTTTAATTCCATTGGTGACATTCTCTTTATCTCAACACTGAGTCTGTCACTCAGACAGTTCTCCCTCAACACCTTTTCAAGCACCACTACCTCACCTCCACCCTCTGCCTCATTAGACAGTAGCTGGGATGCTGCTCTGCTATCATTATTCGACTGCCTAACAGGTGTGTGGTCATTTTCAGACTTGCCTGACTCCGGTTCAACAGATTTATCACAAGTCAAAGCTGCATCTTTGTGCTGCATGAACCGTTTAAGCTGCACTTGTGACAGTTTTTTGAGGTTAAGTATGCATTTCTTAGTTAGACACTTCTTCTTCACGGCTTTGGCCACCTCTTCAGCGTGTGGGTCAGTAAACAGTGCTTGTACAGGAAAACAGCTGTCAGCAGGTAATTGCACGTCAGTGACAAAGTCAGCACTGCTATCTGTGTGGCAGGTGGATTCAACATAAAGTCCTGATGTCTCCATGGATTCTTTTGTAGATATATTTTCAGCTGACTGCTTACAATCATCTGACAACAAAAGGTCAGTGCTTTGTCCGTCAGTCAACACATCATGTACAGGAGACTTAGAACAAGTGCCCAAATGTAAATTATCACTGTTAACGACAATGACCAATGGCTCTGAAGACTGCAGAAGCTCAATGGTGTGACCTGAACTAACAGACGGTGGATCTTGCTTTGTTTGTGGGCTGCAGATTGGGCTTAAACTTCCCAAACAGGATGAAAAGGTTGTTTGACTGCAAAGCTGAGTTACAGTGAGAAACTCTAATCTTTCCAGCTGCACAGTACAATGCTGGGTCAAGCATTTCTCCTTCAGAAGCTCTATCAGCCACTCTAACCCTCCTGTTGTTGACATGAAGTGACTGCTGCTGTCACTCCCTGTGGAGAGCAGACTTTGACGTGGTAATTCCCAACCTTTCCTAGGTTGTAGGTCTTCCTCATGGCTTTTGGGTGCTTCACCACAATTACTTCTTTCGTCTGTGTTCTTCATTTCCATGAATAAATCGGCAGATGGTTCTTCATGATGATGCAGGCCTAACTCTTTATGCAGTTTGCCAAGGCTTGACTGTTTCTTTTCATTACAAGAGGCCACTACTACTTGTACAGAATGCAGTGGGGAGAACATCGGTGTCAGTGAATCCAGATCTTCTTGGAAAGTGCCAAGAGGAGCAATGCAGCTCACAGATATGGACGGAGAGTTGGAGGACTGATCATTACTGGGAAACTGTGTAAGGCGTGGCCTTTTCCTAAGGGAGGCTGCTGAGGGTGTAGAACAAAAGATGGGTTTACGAGAACATGGTCCCAGGCTGTGGTCTGTTGACTCGTTTAGAGATATTTCTCGCAGAGGAACCTTGGCCAAGCTGGCACTCCCTAGAGCATTGATGGAGTTCTCTCGACTTGAAACCAGATAGGAATGCACCTTTTGCCTGGATAGACGAACAACCACACTGCTACCAAAAGTACCTCCCCCTGAAGTGAAATCATCTGAAGAGTTCAATACACTGACAGTCGTTTTTGGCAGTCTGGGTTTGGTGGAAATTGCACATCTTCGACGGGTTACAAATCGGCCCACAGAAGGAACACGAACACTGAAAGGAAAAGTAGAAAATTATCATCCACTTAACACTGACTTTCCAAACCATTTCAGTTTGAGATCCAAAACATAAATCCGGTGTCTCCTCAGGATCCAAATTTATGAAAACACATCAGGAATGGCCATATGATCAACATTTTTAACTGAAGTCTTTAACTGTCAAAAACATTTTTGGTCACATTTTCAGGTCCAGGTTGAAAAAAAAAAAGAAGTGCAATTTCATTTGAGCTCACTAACACTATTTGAATTTGGCAGATTAATGAATTTATTGTAGGACTGATACATTTAGTCTAATCCAATTAAAATAAACCTAAGATACATTCTGGGTCCTGACCATATGCTGGTGGAGTAGAGACACATTGATCAGACACTCTTCCTATTAACAAATGAATACTTGCTTTGTGTCTCTTTGAATTTTACTTCTGTGCCATTTTGCAGCAGATATCATATCCTCTTCACTCTCGCTGGTGACCTTCTGGTCTTTCTGCTTTTTAAAGACTCCAGAGATGAACCTATTTCCCCTGCTAACAAAAGAAAATAAGATCAACAAAGAAATATCATACACCGACAAACACAAAACTTCTCAGCAAATGAAAGACATAATTGTCAGAACCTGCTAGGGAGCAGGTGTAAACAAACCACTGCACTGTCGATATTGAGCAAAATATACATATTATGGTTTGTACATATTTAGTAATAATACTTTAATGAATTACACTTTTCAGACATTATACTGCCACAGGGTACACAGCAAATACTTGATGTGCGGTTACGAGGACTGGATTTAGGCTGAGACACTGTTGTACTATTTAGGATAAGAGTCAACATCAGCCCAAGGCTCTCAACTCACAGAAGAGCAGTATGTTAAATCAATCCCTATTAAAGCCAATTAATATAAGAAAATGAATATTATCTTAGTTAATTTCTTCCCAAGTGTTGATTTGCTTTTCCTCATTTTAGAGAAAAAACACTGTTTTTCTATTTGCTGTCTTTTTTTGCAATCTATCCATTTAACCTAATATTAGCTGTATGCCACGGTCAAAGACTTGAAAATGTGGCGTGCACTACAAATTGCTGATATTACAAAAGGATGAAAGCCATCATGTTTGTTTTGTGATGTATATGCTGTTTTTATATTTCTATATTGTCAAACCCATAAACAAACCTGGTCGCCTTGCTCTGCTGAGCAAACTGAGGATGTACATTCTCATCACTGCTCTTGTCAGTCAGACATAACTTGGCTCTTCTCCTGGCAGGCTGGACTCCTTTAACACCAGACACACTACGTGTCTTTTCCCTGATGATAAATAAGTGATTGTATAAGGGAAAACAGCATTAAATATATACATTATGTTTGTACTATATTGGCCAAAATTGTTACATAAAATACATAAAGCGTCTAAATGCATTACACTGTTGTGATCATCCAACACACAAGGAATGTGAGTTTTACAAATATATAAATAAATAAAAACATTAAAAACAAAACAATTAAATACATGAAATAATGACAGAACTTTTATCTAAACCTGTTCAAGCAAACGTATTAACTCCTGACAAAGTGCATCCTCTGCACAGACCTGGTTGTTCTGCTCCACTGAGCAGGCTGAGGATGGAGAGGAGGAGGCATGCTGATGTTCTCTTCATCACTACTCTCTGTTAGAGCTGACTTGGCTTTTCTCTTAGCAAGTCTTACTGCTCTGTTGCTACCATCACCAGTCCTCTTTGCTCTAAGAAGAAAAAAAAAAGATAGACTGTATGACTGATAGTCAAGTAAATAATGTGCAACCTTACCAAAAAAAAAAAAAAAAATATATATATATGTATATATATTTGTTAAAATTCATTAGTTGTTTAACAAACCTGGTGGTCTTGCTGTGTTGAACAGCCTGAGGTAGAATGATAACACTCTCATCATCTTCCTCCTCCTCCACTTCTACACTCTTCACTGTCAAACATGTCATGGCTTTTTTCTTAGCGAGGCGCCCCGTTTTACGACTGGCAACAGTATTCCTTCTACTGTGGTGGAGAAAGCAGATGAAGAAATAAAGAGCAGTAAGGATAATGTGGAATGTGACAAGAACTAAAGGTTTGATTCTTTAAAATATCACCAGCATTTCATTGCTGTCCTGGTTATTTTAGCAGCAAAATACTTTTTGAAACCAAATTTCTGTAATGAGAAAATTGCTCACACTATATTTTTTTGTGCACCTCTCCTTCATCTGAAATCACATCTTTACACTCCAGAAGGGTTAAGGAGTGTTAAAACTGCTGCAGTTTACAATATCATCGATAATTCAAGCAAAGAGAACCCTATTCTTTGTAAATATGTATGAAAGAATTGCTCTTTTGTTTGCAATTATTATTATGATTTAGAGCTGGTGTGTCAAAATAAATTTGAGACACAATACTTAAATTATTTTGGGAAAATTACTGACGTAATGTATAACATGATGTCATCTACAGAGCACATTCATTCTTCTTTACACTCAACTTCTTACACTTACACTTCTTTACACTTGTATTGTGGCTATAGTTGTACAATGAACAAAAATCTGATCACAGCATCCCCCTGAGCAATTACATAATCACAAAAGGTTGCAATTTAAATATCGTATGTGTATGTGTGTGGATTGAATAACAGAAGCACTGTGTAAAACATGCAAAATGAAAGTCACAACATTTCTGAAGCATGTATTTTTTGTACTAGTCTGATATGTTTGAGTTTGGAAAAAAAAAAAAAAAAAACACATTTCATAATGATCTAATCTGTGCACTTTGCTTTACAACAAATAGATTTAAATCATCATATTGTCAACAATAATTGCAAAATGACATTTTCATCTAACTCTGCAAAAATAACTATGGGTAATGGTGTATGAAGTGCTCAACCTGTTGGCTTTTGTTTTGTTTTGAAAAGCAATAGACACATTTAAGTATCAGACAAGAATAAGCGATATGACCCTGTAAATTAAGACAGGTATTTGGTGAGTTTGATAGTGATAATCTCTCATTTTAATCTTATCAGGAAGTAACCAAGGTTCAATATTAGTGGACCAGTTGGACTAATGTCTCTGTTTTCCCTTCAAGATTTTAAAGTGCTGTGTGTTGGATGGTGATGAGGATGGTCCAGTAAATTAACCAATAATTGAGTGGTGTCCTTCTCTTTTATGCAATTTTTTTTTTTTTTTACATTTTGTTCTGAAACGCTGATGTGGGGGTAGTTATGAACTGAACTGATTTTTAACCCATAAAGACCCAAACAGCCACTGGGGACCAAAACCATCTACTGATATAAATTGTTTAATACCTGTTGATCCACTAAGCCTACCAATACATGTAAATAATTGGTGTAAAATACAGTTTGTCTTTTCTTGGTCATCAGATATGACCCATTTGGACGTTCAGAGGCTCTGTAGTGAACGCAGAAACACTGTCATCTTCTACAACATTTATTTACCAGTAAAAACCATGTAATTTGATCAATGACAGTGAATGGAGACACTTGGTTTATGTTCAGTTAATGATATATTTCTTGAAAAGGTCACTTATTCTTTAGTTTTCTCTGTTTTGATATAACAACCTTTGACGTTATTCTGAGTTTTAATGAACATCTACATGATCAGTAAATTCAATATAAAAGAAAATACATGATTTACACTGAAAAATCTCAAAATAAAGAGGATAATATTGCAATAAATGGTGATAAATTGCATAAGAAAGGTTAAATATATAGAGAAAAATTCATTTGGGAACTGCCACAAAAGTATCACTGAGTCCTTACGGGTTAAGGGATATTTCTGCAGCTAAATCACACAATACATAAGAATAATCTGATATTTTAATATGCCAATAAGGATCTCTTATCTATTCCAATTAAATCTAGATACCTGTGACCAAAAGCAGACTAAGAAGGATATTTTAAGGTTAGGTATTAAACTTTATTTTATTAATTTATTTAATAGGGACAGTGCATATTAATGAACATCTACAACAATTGCAGCTGTAAACATGCCAGATTGTAGCAGCAGTGCTACAGTCCCTACTGTAGTCCCTAGGCAGGTGACAAGAAAGACAGTTGGCAAAAAGGCAAAATATCGTAAAAGACATCATAAAGAGACAGTAGACAGAAATGCAAAACATCCTAAAAACACACAGAACAACACAGTGAGGATGATCTACTGATGGCCACAGGCTTGGTTTTCCTTCATCCAATGAAACTTATAAGTGACCTCCTTGTAGCTAACCCTGACCTGTTTCTACCCTGATGGGACTGTAGACTTGAACATACCTTGTCTTAGTTGGTTTTGCGGGTTCAAAGATGGAGACATCCCCCTCAGAAGAGGTGGTACTGTCAAAGGCCTGCTTTCGGTTTTCCGGTAGAAACCAGCCGGGCAGCTTTGTCCTCTGCCTGCCATAGGTCTTAAGAATTAACGGTTTTGCTGGTTTCATGGTTGCGAATTACAGCCAATACAAGAAAACGTTTCAGAAGAGTTCACAGTGTAGATGAGACCAACGTTAACATCTGTCATTCTAAACAGCTAAACTTAGCTAGCCATGCCGGTCAGCCTTTTTTTTTTTTTTTTTTTTTTACTGTGTAGATAAAACTGTTGGTGGCGACACTCTTACAGTTTATTAAAACTAATCAACAAATTAACTTAAACCACTTTTGAAAGGCTTTTTAACCTATATCCACGCCCGTACTCAACTATGTCCGTTGTTTCTGTTCTCAGCGTAATCCTGCTGGTCCCGCTTTTCTTTCAAAATGCAGACCGGAAACAGTCTTCCTCTCGGCCAAAGTGTTAGCGGAGGTTTGTATCACTACCGCCACCAACTGGTAAAGCGTGATCATTACAAGGTGTTTATGTTAAAAAAAAAAAAAAAAAAATTCTTGGGTTTTAGCAAAAAATTAAAATAAGAGAGAAAGAAAGAAACCCAAAGAAATAAAACATACACACCAATTTAAAAAGAAAAATGGGGGAAAAGGCAGCCTATTACTTCAGTTTATTTTATTCTGTCAATCTTCTTGTGCACATAATTTGTCTGCAAAATTGAAGAAATTGTTCCATACTTGCCAAGACACATTGAGTGTATTTCTCGTAGTATACATACATATATATATATATATATATATATATATATATATATATATATATATATATATATATATATATTTATTTATTTATTTATTTTCCCAAAAACAATAAAATATATCATTCTTTTCAGCCATTGAGGTAGCCCACAGATAGTTTACTTCTTCTAAAAATGAACAATACATTGTTTATCTTTCAGGAGACGAATCAATAAAGTCTTATCTTATCGTGTCTTACAAAAATAGGCCTATAAACTCATATCATGCTTAATGTCATTGTGACCTTTTTTGACAAGATATCAGGCAATATGTTAGTCTAATAATAAACTGTGTGAATACATTTTAACAAAGCATGATTTGAGTTTGAAAAAAAAAAAAAAAAAAAAAATCAGTTCTAATTATAGATTTCTGAAAATTGTGTTTGTAATTTTCTGAGAATTTCAAACCACCAAACATAGCCTACTGTCTTTAACCTTTACTCAGAACCAGATATTAGCCTTTATACTGAAGTATTGATTTGATATTTATTGAGTTTTATCATTTTGTCATAATTATTGAGTGACTGACTTTTTGGTATTATATTAGAATGTACTTTTATCTTACTGAGGTCTTGAATCACTTCATTTTTCTGACAATGTACTAAACACTCTCAGCTGTTTCCTCTTCTCCACAATAATCATAATTGCCTTAATTATGCTTCCACATTTTGTACTGTTTGGTGCATATCTCATTTCCTGACTGCTTCCCCCTGGACTCTGTAAATCACCTGTCATTCTTGTCCTCCTCCCACTGTCTTTCAGTTCATTTCTGCTCATCTTGTTATTTTTGTTGTTTCCTTTGCAGTCTTTGCAGTTGCTATCTCATTCCCTCAAATTCCAATATAAGCTGATATCCACATATATTCTATTTTAAGTCCTCATAACTAATCACTGTTTGACTGTCCTTTAACACAGGGTATTCTCATTACCCCCACCCCCCACCCCCGACGGGGAAGCAAGGGGTATTGTTTTTGATTTGGTCTGTTTGTTTGTTTGTGTGTTTGTTTGTTTGTTTGTTAGCACTCTAGCAGCAAAACTATTGGTTGAATTTATACCAAATTTGGTTTATCGATTGCAAGTGACCCAGAATAGATGTCATTACATTTTGGGAACAGTAGGTCAAAGTTAATTTTTTAATGAATTTTATAAATCTTTTCCCCCCATTTACTTATAATGGGCGAAATTTCACATGTCCGTAGCAGCAAAACTATTGGTTGAATTCATACCAAATTGAGTTTATAGATTGCCAGTGACCCAAAATGGATCTCATCACATTTTGGGAAGAGTAGGTCAAAGTTAAATTTTTTTTAAAGAATTTTTAAAATCTTCCCATTTACTTATAACGGACGAAATATGTGCGAGGGGCGGGGTTTGTTGTGCCTGGCATCACGTGGACCGCTGTCTGACTTCCGCCTCAACTGGTCCAGCGTTAGACCGTTTCATAGCGCCCCCTTTTGGTCAGGAGATCCTTTGTTTGTACATTTACTTAAGCAGTGGAAAAATAGATGCATAAAATACACGCATATGAAACTACTATGTTGTATGAATTTTACATGTTTTATTTAAGATGCGTTTTCCTCATTTTGGAAACATTTTATATGGATAACTGAATAAATATGCCCTTCATGCATAACCCCATAACAACCCATGCAGTAAGTCACAGTAACCACCAGGTGTCATCACTTGGTAGGCCCTTGTTTTGAACTGCATTTTTGCCATGTGTACTTCATGGAAAACATAACTGCAATTTTACAAGTAAAAACAGACATGATAATAATGAAATAAGACAGAAATTATTCATGTGGTATTATTTTGTCTTTCTCTCCTGAGATGAATGATGTATATAGGAAAGAATAGAATAGAATAGAATAGAATAGAATAGAATAGAATAGAATAGCAAACCCAGTCACAGTTCGTTGCCACAGTGTGAAAATAAAAGAACAGAAATTGTTATGCAATCAGATTTTTTATGCAGTGAAAAATTAATAAGAATAATGCAATCAAAAAATGCATAAACAATAAAAACACAGGTAATACAACCAACAAGTAAAAAAAGATAAAGATAATACAAAACGTTAAGATAATTCCACTTGAAGTGTCATAAATAATATTAATAAACGTAGTTTCCATGGTCGTATATACAAGTGTATGTTGTCTTTCCAAAGTTTCTTTCCAATGAGGCTCATTAAATGTTAAAATAATGTGAAAATTGACATATATGTGGCCACGCGTAACAAAGTTTACTAAATAAAATGTGTTATGCTCACTGAAATGTCCTCTTGGGAACCAGCAATACATTTTTGTCTTCTGTGGGCAACAAGATTTTCCACAGTTTTACTTTAAATCAATGGAAAAAAATAAGAAAGAATTAAGCAAATGACACAGTGATATGTAATCCACGTAGAACCACAGAGAAAGGAGGAAAAGCAATTCAATAAATTACACAGTAGAGAAAATACAGAGAAATGCACACACATAATGAATAAATAAAAATAAATAAATAAATAAATAAATAAATAAATAAATAATAATAATAATAATAATAATAATAATAATAATAATAATAATAATAATAATAATAATAATAATTTTGTTCTCTGTAGTATTTATTTACTTCCGGGGCAGCGTCCCCCGGCCCGGCTGCTTCCCCCTGCCGGAGAACAGCGGCATCTGGGAGGGAGGGGAAAGAAACAAGCCCCGAGAAAACGGAGGGGAGGAGAAAAGAACCAGGAGCGCAGCGAGGAGGACGTGAACACACTGGAGAGGAGGTGAGTGATGTGGTATGCGGAGAATTCGAGCCTGAATCCGGGGAGTCCGTGTCGGTACCGTTACACCGTCCCCAGTACCTTCCAAAGCCCGTGGACGTGAGTAACTTTCCGTGTTCCCCGTGGGCGCCGCCGCGGTGCTTCGGCATCCGAGGGCCCCGTTGGGTCGCAAACAAGTCGGGGAAGGTGGGGGAGAGGAGGCTGGGAGGCTGCGGTGGCAGATGGGGCATTTACGGGACTTCACTGTAGGGGGTTTTGTTGTGTTTGTGTGAACCGGGGGCTGTTCTGTGAGTCGGTGTGAGTGTGGAAATGCAGCGGGTGTTTGTGGAAACAGTTAGCCGGCTTTGGGACGTTGTCTCCCGCAGCTGAGGGCTAAGGTTTCGCTCCTTACTAGTCGACTGCTATGGTGGGTGTTCAACAGACAAAACACAACGAGGAGGATAAAACAGAAGGAAACATATGTAAAGCTGTGCTACTGTTTATCTGTTTGCTGTCTGTGTGTTGATGGGTTATTAGCAGGTTAGTGTCTGGTTAACCTAACCCACCAGCAGAAGTTAACCAACCACCACACAAAGCCAGAGGTGCACAGTGATGCTTATACTTGGACCAGATCTGCAGAATTAAACTGGTTAAACTCCAGCCATTAGGCCTAAACCAAGCAATGCTGACTAGTAACAATGACCAGGAATTTGTTCTCCTCTGGTCCTCAGGGTGACTTTCCCTCCTGGGTCACTTTCTATCCATCACCCATCACTTTGACAAGGTGCCTCTAAAACTAATGACCACGTTCCATGACTGTGTTTATTCACCACAGCCCACAATGCAAATGCTATTGGTTGCTTTTGTAGAAGTGGATTTTGCTCACTCAGTTACACAAAACTACAAGTTTGAGGATACGGTCATTATTTTTGAATGTAGTTGTAAATTGTATGTCGCAACTAGATTCACAGAAGCAGCCACTTTTAGCAGCAGTGGAACCCTGACAGCCTTTCATTCGCTTCCCTCTCAGAGATGTCCCAGTTCCTGACTCATGGCTGGGTCCTGTGTCTTGTCCCATGTAGGTCTGCAGTTTAAGTAATAAAGAGGTTCTTTGTGACTGTAGCAGTAATAAAAGAGGATATTCTCCTCACTTGTGCACATTACCAGGAACCGTCTGCAGTTCTATGGGCCGTGCAGACCCCTCGGGGGGAGGCAGAGGCTTGTGTTGGTGCATGGTGCTGGCTGGACGTGGTTAGCTAATCGTTTCCATCCTTACTGTGGCAGTTTTATCCAAGTCCATGAGATAATGCACTTGTTTGTTTTATACAAACATGGAGCTATTTAATTACTTGTTTATGTGTGTGATTTAAGAAGCCTAGAAAATAAGATGAATAACTTTCCTGTTTTTTTTTTTTTTTTTTTTTTTTTTTGTCCTTGGGCAGGGCAGAGATATTGTTCAGATATTGTGCATAGAGGAACTGGTTCTGTTCTTATATAATAAGATTGTAAGGACTTGTAGCACAGGTTGTGCAGTATATTGAGTGTTTTTCTATGGAGGACGCTGAAGTTGTTGACAATAACATGAATTACCAAAGGACCACGATGCTGTTTTTGGAACGCACCACTGAGGTTTCCCTGGTTGTTTTTCTCCTACATATGTTTTGCATTACATTTGCCACGGTGCCTTAAAATGCTTTTGTTTACAGTACATTTAAGGAGTGGGTTCACTTGTCAAAAAGCGTAATCAGTGAATGAAACCAAGGATAATCTCAGGTCTTGTAATTAAAACCTTCTATTTTACTATTTTATGTGTACAATCTGACAGTAAACAGCCAGCATTCACCATCTGTGGCTGGAGTTGCGGTGGTTTTATAAGGTTTACGCAGCGGCGTAGATTTGGTGAGTTTATTATTGCAAGCCACAAGAAATGAATGTGTCAGTGACTGTACCACCGGCGTTGAAATGGTGCACTGTCATCCTCTCCTCTTTTCGTCACTCCCTGCCTTCCTTCCTCATCTCCTCCCTCTCTGTATCCTCCCAGCCTCCTTCCCCCTGTTGGCTCTTGATCCAGACCTGGACACGGACTGCAGTGTGTGTCTGTTTCCGTGTGTTGCAGGGAACATGATGTCATTGCTAATTGCTTAGGGCTCTTGGGCTGTTAAGTTGGTTTATATTTTGCCCCTCTACCCAATCTCTCCTCCCTCTTTTCACTCTGTCCCTCTTTCCTTCATTTCCTCTCCCTCCCTTCGTAGCGTTTCTATACAACATCAGGAGTTGCTGAGTATGGAAAAAGTGGCGTGGACATTTATGGGCAGAGTTTTGGGCCAAACACTGCAGACTGTGAGTGTATATTTGTTTAGCTTTAGTGTTATGAAAGTGCTTCAGTTTCTCACAGAGGCAGAATAAAGGGGACACACACTCACATTAGCACATACTGTACACAGTGCATGTGGATGTGGACAAAAATAGCATTTCGGTAACCTGTCACCTTGTGAAATTGGATGTGTGCATGTCAAACTCCCAGAATACCCTACCGTATCTCACCTAGCACCAGTACTCTTGCAGATTGGATGCAATTATAGCTATCAGCCAGGCGGTGTGTTAGTACATGTGTGTCGTTGGGACTTTCTTGGCTTGCGGCACCAACCTGTTAGTCTGTGTGTGGTCGAGGTCACACACAACAGCTGATGTGAAAGGGTGGTGAAAGTGCGCATATGCGTACATGCTTGTGTGAGTCTGAGTGTTTTTTGCGTGGGTGTGTGTGAGCAATCAGATAAAGAGCAGGGAGATCTGTTATCACCACCCTGCTTCCCCTGTGAAACAATACCAGTGGTCCGCCCTTGACCAAACAAGTGTCTGTGTGTGAGTGTGTGTGCAGACATGCATAATTGTGTGTGTGGAGAGTTAGACCAGATTGGACAGATGAATGATGAATTAAGGACAGCAGAGAGGAGATTCATCCCAGGCTGTCAAGTTGGCAAGAAAACCACACTGCAGTTTGTTTGTGTGTATTTATGTGTACCGGGGCAGCTCTATGTATATGTGAGTGTGTGTGTTTTGTCAATCTTTTTCTCAATCTCATTCTCTTCACTTTCTCTTTCAGCCCCCTTATCGATGCCTCTCAATAGGGTTATTGTGCCCACTGTCAGCCGGACTGCAGTGTGTGTACGGATGCATTGTTGTTGCAGGGAGCAGACAGCCGTGAGGTGTGTTTGAACAGAGAAGGAGTACAGAGGCCCTGTTCTTCCTGCGGGGTGTGAAACCAAATGATTGGGCCCCTTTTCTCTCTTTCCATCTGTCCCTCTGTCTATCTGTCTGCCTCTGTCTTTTCTGTCAGTCGTTCACCCACACGCTTGTTCATCGCCGCTAAGTTTTCTTCTGCGTCTTTGTTTTCTCTCATTGTGTATGTGTGTGTGAGTGTGTGTTGTGCCGTGTAATGTGTCAGCTCCTGGCAGCCTTCAGTGATCGGCTGTCTTCTCCCTGTCAAGCCTGCCTTATGATTGGGTAGTCAGTATGCATGTTATTCTGCCTACAAATTACCTGTGGAAGCAAGTGAGGACAGACATGTTTTTCCACTCTTTAAGAAAACTTCATGCACACACACACACACACACACACAAACACACACAAATGGGAGCTCACATTCATATTCTGTGCACACATACACACATTTGCACGTTTTTTTGTTTATATGTTTCTGTTCCTGATGTTGTCTTTTCCACATCGCTGCACACTTTCACTCGTATACCCCATCACTCCCAGTTTAGCTGTATCAGGTTTTCCTTTTTGACCTTCCCTGCCTTCCCGCTGTTTCTGACTTTCAAACACATACACATCATCATACACTGTGGAAGCTAGAATGTGATGAAAGAGGCTCTTAAGGCCAGAGCAGTAGGTGTCTCTATAAATTGGCCTACTACAGCAGCTTCAAGGACCTCTGCTGTGCTGTCTTAAAACAAGGACTGGCTTACAGCAGGTACCTCTCATATACACTATCTTGGGCTGGACGATGCTTCAAAAGTAGTCAATTTATTGGAGCTTGCTCTGTATTCGATGTAGTAAATTACTTTTACAGAGAGCTTTGCATCATGGGATTTGTAGGATTAGTGTTGCTAGGCTAGAGATTTCACTTAAGTCTGTTAATTTTACAGCAATAGAAGTGTATCAATTTTGTTGATTTATTGTTGAGTTTTAACCTGCATGTGCTTGTGTAACATGTTTTGGACCAGTGATGGAGTCCAGAACGTCTCCCAACACCTTTATTGGAGAAACCAGTCTGATCACAAATGATGGAGACTGTTAGAAATTCCCTGTGGAATTTAGTACACGATGGCACAAATGTACTGTATGTGCCAATCCAATTAATTGGCCTGTCTCTTGTCTCCATTCAATTGTCTAATGACAGGTGGGAGAAACAGAAGAAGTGGCATGTCCTATCATACCATTAGACAGGTTTTTTTTTTTTTTTTTTTTAGAAATGTCACATTATTGTGCCTCTTTCTTCTGCTATACCTTCAGTGCAGAACTAGCACTACTACTATATTTCAGTATTCCTTGGTGATAAATGTCATGCGATTTAGGTGTAAAATGAAACTAATATCAGACTCACACTACAGCAGTGGCATTAATGTAGTTTATCATCAACTCAAATGTCAGTATTGTGACAGCCTTAGAGATACGTTTATGCCAACATTTTTAAGTCAGAGGAATTGGCATGGCAGATGATTTTTACAAATCAGCCCCACTGTCACACATACCAGATCCAGCTGTTTTTGTCAAGTGGACTCTGTGTTTCCAGTGCAGACACTGAGAATTTGACAGCAGCTGCTCATGGTTCTTTAGCTCTGACTCCAGGTCTCTACAGCTGTTCCTGTCACACCGATTCGTCAACAGTAATTCATAGTATCCAGATGAAGCTTTTTTTAATCTGATGTCATTTATTCACTTTAAAATATTACTTACAGATGTGTGTGCATACCTGTAACTTGAAGTAATTTGTGGAACGATGTTGAATGATGCAATTTTATCCCTGGCAAGAACATTTGTGGCCCGTAAAAATGTTCTCACTGGACCTGCCATTGACATGTGAGATAAAAACCTAACTGTGGTGTCTGCAGGCTCTATAGCAATCTGTGGGTTAAAACATTTTTCATCGCTTATATACGTTATATATTATATTATGAGATATGGTTTTTTTTGTCTGTATCACCCCGCCCTATCTCCATCCTTGCTACATTTACTAGGAACATTTGAACAGACAAAAACAGAACCTCAGCTGAACAGGAAACTCTAATGCAGAAGGAATATGCAGGAGCAAGAAGCCGTGAACTGCAGTAACAGGGGTTGCCAGGTGATATTACAGTATTTGCAGTCAGTATCTGCTGTCAAGGATTAGTGTTTGGAAGGTGTAATATATCTCCATATGTTGTAGTATTAAAGCACAATTAGCATTAGAACAGGATCATCTGTAAGGTTACATAACCCCCCCCCTCCATGTGACGGTGTGTCATTTAAGTACTTGTCACATTTGAATTTGTGATTTATATTTGGGTTCTGCGACTTCTGTTGCCACTGTTGCAGTTCCTTTGTAGCCTAAATCAGGAAACGATGGTCAAACCTTTCATGTTGACGTTTCTAATAGGCTTTGATTTTGAAGTGAGCGTGTGCGTGTAGTTTATTGTAAAAATAGCCTTGTGTGTTTTGCTCTCTATTAGTGACATTCATGAGACAAAAAACATAATCAGTCTTTCAATGCACTCATTATTTTGCTCAGTCTAGTGTATTGAAAGACCATATTGTTACATTTGTAATACCTTATCAATACAGTGGAGGCCAAAGTTATTAGAACACCTCGCAGATCTGAAAATATTGACTTTTTTTGCTTCCATTATTTCATTTCATCATGTTCAGGAATCGTGCAGATGGTTACTCTGAGGACAACAAATATCAGAAGTGAGTCCTACTATTTTGATCCATTTTTAACCTAAATATTTACTTAGTGAGCTGGATAGTCCTTGTACATTTAACAGAATCACACAGTTGTGTCTGAAGACTCTTGCATCAACATCCATTTAACCACAATCACACCTGACAATGATACACAAGGAATTTGGCATCTACTGTGAAGGAACAGGATTGTGTGAGATTGACAGTGAAATAGGCCTAGCTTGTTTTTGGTGGGGTTTTTTGGACTAAATTTCCTAATGATAGTTGTACTCTGTGGTTTAAAGAGCATTTTCATGACTTTGTAGATATTTAATTAATTTAAGTGTATTTTAATGGATAATTAGAAAAAACAAACAAACAGATGATGCCTCTTAAATATGCCAAGTGCTCGAATTTAATAATTTTGACCACCACTGTATGTTTTGCTTATAAACACATCCTATAAAGTGAATCAGTATATGTGTTAAGTTGGGCTTGGGTAATAAAAGATAGTGATATGTACCACTAAGAGGCCCTTCATCAATAGCAGTAAAACAAACCTGTTCGATAGAGTGTTGAGTAGTTTCACTTAAATATATTAAATTGAAACTACCATGGAGGCTCATAACAAAGTTCAGTTTTACGTTCTGTGGCTCTTAAGATAATCACATCTCGTGATAATGGAAAGCTTTTCGAGTGACATATCTGCAAAGAAAATATTGTCAATGTTTTCATCAACCATCATAATTGTAAATATAAAAGGCAGATTTAGATTCCCTGTGTTTTTCACTCATTTCGGTACTAAAGAGACAGATTTTTGCAGGTGGAGTGTTTGCCCATGATCTACAAGACCTCGTTGGTTCAACAGCCTCTCTTTTTGATGTCCATACATCTACCAATAGGAGTCAGGTCTTGAATGCAGGCAGAGTCTGTGCACTCTGTGACTATAAAGCCATGCTGTTGTAACTCCTGCAGAATGAGCTCTGGCATCGTCCTGCTTAAATAACCATAGGTTTCTCTGGAAAAGATGTTGAGTTAATGGCTGGATGTGTCTGTATAATTCCAGTATTCGCCTTCACATGTGTTACCTTCACACATATGCACACCAGCCATGTGGGCACTGATGCACCCCCAGACCAACACAGATGTTGTTTAGATACCTTTTGCTGATAACAGTCTGGAGGTTCTTCTTTGGCATGGAGAACCACATGTCCATTTTTTGAAAACAAAAGTTAAATATGGACTCACAATATGGACTATATTAAGCAATAATATTGCAGTACTTTATGTTGCCTCTGTCACAACATCTAATTTCAATAATATTTGTAAGTTACATTCATCAGTGAAATCATTGATTTAATAATTCACTTGTACTTTAATCCATAAAGACCCAGTTTTGTAGCAGGTCCAAAATGAGGTTTTCTCTCTAACCTTTCTTAAGTGATTTGTCGTTTATTATAATATTTTCCTCTGTGTTTTGCATTTTCAGTGAAAGTCTGGTATTTTCTTATATTTAATTTACTGATCATGCAGATGTTCCTAAAAGCTCAGAGTAAATTCAAAAGTTATCAGATAGAATTAGAAAAAAAAAATTGGAAAAAGTGACTTTTTCAACAAAATTTATCATTGACTCAACATAAACCAAGTGTCTCCATCCACTGTCATTTATCATACTCCATGGGTTTTACTGGTGAATCAGTGTTGTAGAAGATGATGGTGTTTCCACATTCACTATGGAGCCTCTGAACGTCCAAATGGGTCATATCTGATAACCATGAAAAGATGACAAGCAGCATTTTACACCAATTATTTGCATGTATTGATAGGATTAGTGGATCAACAGCTATTAAACATTTCACATCAGTAGATGCTTTTGGTTGGCGGTGGATTTTTGGGTCTGTAGGGGTTAACTGACATATTACACACTTTCGCTGTGTTTTAGTTTTCAGGAAATCAGATGTTTAGATTTGTACTGTCTGAGAGGGGTTGACAACAACCCCAGTATTCCAGCAATAGCTGTTAGTCTACACTAGTCAAAGCCTGTGAATTGTGAGAAAATTGTTGTCTTGTGATTGTACAGGATGACAGGTGGTAGGAATGTTGAATCATGGTTGCAGTCACTGTGGTGAATGAATTGGTTCCTGACCAGAATTGCTTTCTTGTAATGACATCATATCCTGTGGCAGGAGTTACAATAACCATAAAACCACTAACGCTATTAGAACTGTAATTAATTGGACATTTTAACTTTGATTGTACACACCCTGCTCAGTGTGGCTCTCGGCTTCAGCAGAAACCGATAGATATTCTTGGTCTA
The DNA here is from genome assembly GCF_902148855.1 of Sphaeramia orbicularis. NCBI lineage: Eukaryota > Metazoa > Chordata > Actinopteri > Kurtiformes > Apogonidae > Sphaeramia > Sphaeramia orbicularis. The sequence goes on from NC_043957.1 coordinate 41,962,687, forward strand.
ATGTTTGCTCTGGGCTCATAGCCGTGGTCATCCAGTGATATCTTCGCTGCCCAGAGCTATTGTCTTATCAGAGGAGTTGGGAAGCATCGCTGATAACTTCCACTGATAGAAAGACAGAGAGACAGAAAGAGGCAGCCATTGAAGAGATGACAAGCCTGAGGGAGGCGGTGATTTAAAGTATCAGAGACGAAGCGCCCGCTGCAGTGGTGTCTGTGGTTCCTCTGGCAGAGATGGGACATTCCTTTTCTGATGAGTCACTCTCTCTCTCCAATTCGCTTCTTTTCCTGACATCTCTTGTTCTTAAGTTTAAGTTTTCCCCCCACCTCTCATTTTCTAAGTGTCACCTCATACTCTGCTCTTCTCTTTGTCATTTTTGGTGGTTAAGCTGAAACTTCGAGCCAATCAGATCAGACTGTGATAATAATGCATCTTGTAACATTTCCATGGAATAGGTTTGCCACAGGCTTTCTAACGAAATGTGAGATAACCATGCCATGTTGAACACACACACACACACACACACACACACACACACACACACAGAACTGTGTCATTCATGTCTAGACTTCCTTGTCCTCATGGATGTCCTGTCACATCTCAGCTATATATAGGAAACCCTGTCTCCCCAGTGCATCTGCCCCTCGTCCTGGCTTCTGCTTTTAGTGTGTGTCTATGTGCTTGACTGTGTTTTCAGTTAAAAAGAAGGGTTTTTTTTTCACCATACCCACTACTACATAAATGGTGTAATTCTCAATGAAGAAAGTAAAGAGTGTACATCTACCACTGTGCAAAGTCTTAGGCCAACATTAGGTTTGTTGGTTTAGTAAAGTTCTAATCACCACACACATACATTTGTCAGTATCTGAATTAATATGGATATATGTGAAGTATGTACAGCAGTAAAATGAAAACTTTCAGGGAAAAAAACATTGTCTATAAACCAAAGTCATAGTATTTAGTGTGATCTTCCTTTGCACTTAACATGTCTTTAACCCTTTTGTTCAGACAGTCAGAGATTTATTACCTTAATTTTCTGATCTTTTATACCAGATTTCATTCAACACGTTGGATGTTTCTGTTTGTGGTACTTCTTGTCATGGGGTCAGGGGTCACACTAAATAATGACTTGCCCTTTAGAACCCATTTAGTTCCGGTTTTTGTGTGTGTCTTATAAAGTTGCACACATGTCTCTCGCATTGTCTTGTATCTGAAGAAAAGAGAATCATAAATAGATATTAATTCATTCCTGCACAGTACTGTATAACCATTACCAAATATGACAACAATTCAGCACATTAAATGCTGATCACACCATGAAATTTGTGAGATCTTTGTATGTGGCCCAGTGTTTTAAAATGGTTGATGTGTGTTTGTTGGAGCATTTTAATTAACGGTAAGAATTGAAGTTTTCAGATACTGAGTTTGTTGGCGAAATGGCAACTGTCATCTGAAAATACAGACAGCTGGAGCGAGTTAACATTTATTCTGTGACCCAAACAAACCACAAGTCATTGTCTGGTTTGTATAGGCTACTCTCTACACACAGGTATTAACACTCTGCCAAAGTGTTATTTCTCAAGTGAGGCACATCACACTGTGAAAAGATGCCATTCAAAAAGAGTAAGAAAGAGGTCAGCCATTTTCAGAGTGAAGTAGCAGCAGTGGAATGGAAATGACTGACAGGTTGGTGATGGTGAATAGTAGCCAGAATCTTTAATTAATGTTTGGAAGCTTATCAGTTGAGATGTTTTCCCTTTTGTCCCTTGGGATTTAGAGCTGGTGATGCTAGACATAGCTTAAATAGGTAAGGAGCTCTCAGCAGTGTCATTGGGAGTGGAGAACGTCAACAACAATCAACTAGTGATGGGCAATTCATGAATGAATGATTCAAAAAGAATAGATTCATTTAAGTGAATGAGTTTAATCGATTCGCGAACGCAAATGAGTCAATTCAGCAGCACTTTGCTAATATTTTGGTTATTATCACATAGACTAGTCAGAAGAATCGCTCATTAAGTTGTAAGTGGAAGTGATGTGTGATGCACCGTGCAGCAGGTAGTCTCCATGGCAAGATCTCAGATTGTATCACGAGACTAGCTGCCAGCAACAGATGGACCAAGCCAAAGTAGTGAACTGCTAAATGAAAGAGCGGCTGAGTAGAGGTGATTTTCTGAATCAACTCCGAATCGTTCATGAATCTATGAATTGCCGAATCATTCATGAATCAATGACTCGCTGAATCGCTTTGCGAATTGCTGAGTCTGTTGAACCACTGAATGAGACAAGATACCCCTCCTGTAAGAAGACAGAACAGAAAGAAAGCACACTAACAGATAGATGGATAGATGGATAGATAGAAAGTCAAAAGCACACTAAATACAATTAACTATTGACAAAGTAGTACTACGTTGATATACTAGTGGAAAATCTTAAGTTTTTTAAGTTTCTAATTACATTATTCATAGATGGACAGAAAAGAGAGATATTAAGGGTTAGACCTGTTGCAACTTCGGCTTGTCAAGTGGCGTAGTGGATTAAGCATACGCTTGGCAATTTGGCACCACCAGTTCAGGAACAATGCCTGTTAGAGGATTTTTATGTATTTATTTACTTTTTTATTGGTGAATCAAATGAATTGATTCACAACAGATGAACAAACTGAAAGAATCGAGTTAGTAAAAAGAATCGGACTTTCCATCACTACAATCAACTGCATCTTTTAATAAGATTTCTTTTACATTCCTGTGATTATGCTTCAAAGACACACAGTTTTATGAGCGGACCACCAGAACAGAAAATAAATGAAATTTAACGACTCCAATATCGGTCAAATAAATTTGCTGTTTTCATTTTTGTGCAATTTGTTCCATCCTATATTTAGTTTTTTTTGATTGAATATGTGTGTCTAAGTGGCTCTGGTCGACTTGTTATTCTCTGGTTCTGGTCTTGGCTCAACTCGTTGCCATCGCGTCCAGGAAAGAACTGTGGTCTCGAGCAAAGTTGTGTTCCACAGCGAGCGCAGACTTTGAAGGCTGGAATGGGACGTCCCTCCACTCAATGTGTTTAGCTCAGTGTCAGTGTGTCTTTGGTGTACTCTTTCTTCCCTCCCTCAATCTCCCCTCACCCACAGGAAAAGAGGGGCTGGGTGAAGTGGGTAGGAAGAGGGGGAGAAAGGATATCTGGGAATGTGGGAGGGCTTTTAGTACATTCTCTCCCAAGTTTCCCAAATCCAGGAAATCTTCTTTTGGCTTTTGTTTTAGAAATGTTTCTTTTCCACGTCACATGAATGTGTGTGGTTTAAGATTTCTGTGTGTTATGAAACTCTTTAACCCCTGTCATCCCAAGCAGCATTTTAGTTTATGTAGAAGATTTACTGTGCTCTCTGTCGGTAAATTTACCCATCAAAATCAGTGACTTTTTGATATATTTTCATTTACATAAGTAATAAATTACTTTTGTGCTCTCTGTGACACTTCATTCAGGTATAAGTAAGCGCTGTATTCAGAGTCAATGAGTGGCTCGTGTAAATGTCCATCATTAACCTCAATTAAGGTGTGTGTTTGGGTGCTGCCTTGGTTGAACAGTTACAACCTTTTTTGCCCCCCAGTCGCCATGACCCACCCACCTCAAACAGTCATGCCTTAAATTCTTTGGCACACCCTGAAAATTCCTCACTGCTATCCATTCTTTTGTGGTCATTTTCTTCTCTCGCCCTCCCGTCTGTGGAAACCACGGCAGCAGAAAATGACCACTTTATGTATGTAGACAGTACATTCATATATACATGCAGACAAACATGGAGGCTCCGTTAGTGTTGAGGTGTAATTAAAAACTGGGCTATAAGTGGAATTATAGTGGAGCTATTTCAGTCTGTCCTTCACACTCTCTATACACTGCTGCTGCAAGGACAATGTATGGCCCTGGGAACCCACTAAACCCACAGAGCTGCCTCCAAAGCCTGCTTCAGTGTGTGCTTGTGTGTTTGTTTGTCTGTACACAAGATTGTTAGTTTAGGCTGCAGCCTCAGTCAGAGGTACTTTGTCTCTGTTATTTCCCGTTATTGAGAACACAAGGACACACATACAAGCATTTCCATGTCTTGTGAAGTTACATTGACTAAATTTCACTGTCTGCAAAGCTACTTTTTCACTATCTTTGCTGTTTTGTTCTTATGTTGTGCAATCCCAGTAGAGAAACATATATAAGAAAATACAAAAATTTAAGAGCAGAAATATGTAACATTACACAGAGACATTCAACTTGAGACAGAACATAAATTAATTGAGCTATTTCCTCATATTGTTTACTGTTTCCCTTCAGGTAAAGCCTGTATTTCCATCTTGCATCGTATTCATGTGTTTTTGTTAGAACATAGCCATGTATGTAAGGGTTTCCTGTAGGGGTGTAATGGTACAGAAAAATTTCAGTTTGGTACGTTTTTTTTGGTACAGGGCTCTCCAGTTCGACACATTTTTGGTACAGTAAAGGAGACCAAGTTCATTAAAAAAAACTTTAAATATAACTGACCTTCAGGAAACAATGCCGGCACACTGCTCTTGTTTTGTCGACTTGTCTCTCTCCATTGACACAACTGACAAGGAATCCGAAATGCTCCCAAATCGAAACCTTAGAGAAAACGGAGGGTCTTCCAACTCTGGTTTTGTACTTGTGGTGCTGCTCTGAGCTGTCATGCTGGTTCACGTTCAGCATGTGTATGGTGCGTGGACCTCTTAGATGTCCATCTAGGACATCAAATATTTCACAGGGGTTCCGCTTGAAGCCACCCTGCTCATACTGTGTGTGTTCCACTTTAAGGTTTGTGTGGAAACTTAAGGTGAGTATTTCATAGACTACATGTAGCTATTTGTTCGATACACCTTCATATTGTATAGAAGGCCCTGAACCAAAACAGTTCGGTACAAATGAGTGCACCTTTACACCCCTAGTTTCCAGACGTATGCAATTGAAAAGTTCTCTGATTTACACACTTCGAGACAGAGCATGTACACTTTTCCAGCACACAGTACTGTGAATAAGTAGGTTTATGTTATATTTTTTTTACATGATTGTAATAAGCATATTTTTTATGATAAGCAAAAAATAGATGAAATATTGCACACAGCATTAAAAACAGTAAATATATAAACTACATAGCTTCCACAGGAATTTGTCAGTATTTAGTGTGATCTTTGTTCCCATGACAAAAAGTAGTCGAAGCAGTAAGAAACATTAGACATGTGTTGAATGAAGTCTGGTGTAAAACACAATAAGATTAGATCATTAAATCTCATAATGTCTGCACAGAAGATTTTAAGACATCTTAAATACAAAGACAGGTCACGTTAAACAATAGATACTTTTTTTTAAATTCTCGTTTTTAACCCATAAAGACCCAAACAGCCACCGCCAGCCAAAACCATCTACTGATCTAACATGTTTAATTCCTGTTGATCCACTAATCCTATCAGTACATGTAAATAATTGGTGTAAAATGCAGTTTGTTATCTTTTCATGGTCATCAGATATGACCCATTTGGACGTTCAGAGGCTCCGTAGTGAACGTGGCAACACTGTCGTCTTCTACAACATTGATTCATCAACGACAGTGGATGGAGACACTGGGTTTACATTCAGTTAATGATAGATTTTGCTGAACAAGTAACTTTTTCTTCATTTTTCTCTGTTTTGATATCATAACCTTTCAATTTACTCTGAGATTTCATGAGCATCTAAATTAAATAGCTATAGGAAATTAAATATTGGAAAATGCATGATTAACAGTGAAAATTGAAAAATACATGGGATAATATTATAATAATTGGTGATAAATCACTTAAGAAAATTTAAATAAATAGAGAGAAAAATTTATTTGGGAACTGTCACAAAATTAGCACTGGGTCTTTATGTGTTAGTGACACTATATTTCAGTTTTGTTACAGAGTGAGAAATACGTACGTATATTATAATATATCATTATACTGTTACTGAAACAATAAACCTACTTATGGCCTAAAACATTTGCACAGCTCTGGACTAAATAACTCTCTTGGCTTGAAGAAGAGTAATGTCCAAATGTTTCGGTCTGTTCATTATGGTGATCTGCATTTCATCTCAGTAAGAGACTTAAATCCCCATGCACGCCTGTATAAAACACATGTACGTCTTCACAATGTGAGGAATACACAGTTTCCTCACACCGGGCCTCCATGCTGTTTTGCCCTTCCGTTGTTATTTTGAAGATGGCTATTGTTTCCCTGTCTGTTTCCTCCTCCTTTCATTGAACACACAAACACAGACGGTGCCTGAAATCAGGATGATCTATCTTGCTGCTTGTAGTGCACCAGCCTGGACCAGTCATCCGCCATCTGTTAACCGTGTGTGACTGATTGATGTGTCTTGATTTGTGATAGTCCACAGACTCTGTAGTCCCTTTAATTTATCGTTTATTTGCTTGTAGTCACTTCAAAATATTTAATTAGGTCTCCCTCTATGCTGCTGATAGAAATAATCAAGATAAATATGTGAAGGCAACACCTAAAAAGAATGTATCTCATCTTGTATTGGAGAAATATGAAAAAAAGAAAATCAAACCTAATATGAAGTAACATGGGAAACAAAACAAGTGAAAACGAGACAAGAAAAAAATAATTACTGATAGCAAATTAAATCTTTTTCAGACTTGCTTTTGCCAAAATGCTGAAAAATTTTCATGACGTCAATAAATGTGGAATCTTTCATCTTTATGTCCACGTTTAAAGCCTGTGTTTTGGTTTTGAGTGGAAGCATTAAACACATGGTTATTTATGGTTTAAGACAACACTTTCCAACCAGAAATAGACAGAACATGTGTGTGGTAATAATGCTACATTTATGAGTACAGTTAGATAAAGGAATAGAGCATTGATGCATTGTGTAAGTGTTTTATTGGACATTGTTAACGAAATTAACCAAAAGATTAAAGACAAAAATAGTATGATAATGACCATTATTGTGTTATTTACAAATAGCTCGTGTCTTATATTTTGTCCTGAAAGAAAGCTGTATCACCTTTTTAAAATGACAACAGTTTTAACATGTAATAAATCTACAGTGGATGTCAAACGTGATCGTCAAGAAACATAAAACAACACAGAATCTGCAGTCTTCACAGGGGACTGTAAAATGAAACTGAATACAGAAACCAGTGTAGTTTAAGTTTTTTCATTTAAGTTTTGGTCATGATTCTGAAAGCAGCATGAAGAGTGCATTAACATAGATTAGAATGTGCTAAAAGTTAAGTTAGTTTAAGAATTCTGGAGAGCAGTCTTCCTGTGGTTCGTATGTTGGCGTATGTTTGCAGTGCAGCTACTTCCCTGCCTTGTAGTGGAAGTAGTGTGCAGCACAATGTAAAGTGCCCGGCCTACTCTGCAGCCAATGAAAATAAAGCCAAGAAAGATCTGGGAAGATTGCCTGCTATTGTGCAGCTGGCTTACACGTTCACGTCCTGATCCAAAAGTCAGAAAAACACCCGGTTGCTTTTTCAATTCTGCATGCCTTGCCTTGTTGACACAAATCCATCCATTTTGTTTTCTATTGCCTGGCCTCTAACTGCGACAGTTTTGCTTTCTTGTCAGTCTTTTTTTGGTAACAGATGGGATTTCTCACACACAGAGGTGGAGTAGAGAAGAGGAGGGGAAGAGTGGCAGTAAATCAGGGTTGTAGAGAGAAACGGGTGGTTTTATGAGAGTTTACAGACCTTCTTCACTTTTAATGAGAAAAGACAGCAATTCTCTCCCAGACAAAGGCATAAGGGAGGGAGTGGGGGGTAAGAGGTAGACGATGAATGCGGTCGGAGGAGAGGAAGAGGAAACGAAAGGGAGCTGAAGGAAAGACGTAAAAGTCAAGTGGGATTAGCAGAGGAACGGGAATGGCGTGAAACTTTGAGAGGGAAGGGCAGGAAGGAGAGATGAGAGGCCTATCAAACTGTTGGCAGGTGGCCACTTGGCGTATGAATTTAAAAGCAATCTGCCTTTGGCTCAAGCTGTCCAGAGTCTGGTAAATGAAAGCCGTTACAGACAGCACACATGTAACAAAAAAACAACAGACAGTGAGAAGTGGAGTGTTTGCAGCTGCTCCTTTCATTCCTTTTGGAGCCAGACCCCCAACATACCTTTGACACTTGCACACGCTAACAACACACACATATACACACACATCGGCTCAGCCTGGCTGGACAGCCGGTTGTTCATGAGTCAAAGGTCAGTGTCTTGCTGTGACACATCCTAGATCTTATTACCTACAACCCCAACGTGTGGTTTTTTTTTTTTTTTTTTTTGTCTGCCAGGGTGTGTTGCAACTAATGTGTGCTTTTTCCTTCTGTGCATTTAACTGTTTACAAGTCCATGTGAAGGGCTAACCCTCATATTTACTCTTCATATGTGTGTTTTCAGTGTGTTCATGCTTGTGTGTTTGTCAGTGCCCGTACTGCCTTGCCCACAGTGGGGCCTTGTAATTACAAGCCCCTCTTCTACAGCAGAATACTGTAAAGAACCCTACATGGATAGTGCGGCGTGGCCCAGAGCAGGCACTACCATCGCTATCATTGCATTGAGTTAGAAACCATAACCAGATGTGCAGTTTTGATAGAAATTGACTGTTTTTGGACATACTTGCTGCTAAAATGAAGCATGTGTACATATGTGGAAACTAATGATATGGAACTGCAGTGGAGCTTTGTAGGTTTGGCTCTAAACCAACACACCACATGTAACCTACACCCAAGTTGTTTACTGGGCAAATTGGGACTTTCAGGCATTTTAATGCATAGACACATATGTTAAGGATCTGTATATAAATATAACATCCTTAATAATACATATTTCGATGTGTTTTCCAAGTCTCTACTGCAGCTATATTAATTTTTATTAGTTTTTCTCTCTCAGTCTGGTCTTTAGAAAATGAAATTGTTGATTTCACATGACTGACTTCACCAGTGAAGATGATTTTTCTTCAAGATATACCAAAAGTTCCCAGTTAATTAAGTATTTTCTTTATGCTATCAGACTCTACCAGGGCTGGGTATTGTTCATAAGTTTTGAGTGCAGATACTGATGCTGGGACCTTGTGATCTGATATCCTTGTTGATTTAGAGCAGAGGTCCTCAACCAGAGGGGACACTCTCCCTGAGGAGCATGAGCACATGGGTGGGGGGGCATGCGTGCGTGTGTGTTAGCGACTACTGTTGTACACCACTACAGTATAAATCACTTGTTCATGGATTTGGGGGGGCATATCGTCTGGCACATATAAAAGCTGTTCATGTGCACTACAACCTCTGATATTGATGAAATTCACCATGATACATTTTGAAATTTGTTACCTGACATTGCCTGTCAATTTGGCTGTAGTATCTAAGGAGTTCAGTCTGTGCTACACAAGTGCTCATTAAAGTTCTGTGACCATGCACCAAATTTTTATATAAAAGGGTCATATTTTGCTAGACCCACTTTTATTAGGTTAGTCTTTGGTACATTCATTTGTGTATTTGGACCCTAATAGTTCATAAAGTTTGAATTTCAACCCTCCAAGCTATCCTTATATTCATTCTGGCAAAAATCGAGTGGATTTCTACAACCCATTTCAATTCCTTCTTAATTTGTATTGTTTTATAACTACTTATGTCACAACAGTTGCACATATAAGGTCAAGACTTCGGACGAACATTTCTCTGAGTACGCCATAATTGTTTGTCAGCAACAGCGGTTGTAGTCCATACTGAAAATATGTCCAAACTTTGAGCTGTTTACCTAAAATGTTCAGTTGTTGGTTGTATTGATGAACACAAGTGGCAGAACGGGACAGAGAAGCACTGTCAACAACCTGGAGGGGGTGGGGTCATGTGCTCAAAATGACCTTTCTGGTGTCATTACTCAGAAATAGGATTGAAGATGGACCTGTGGAGTTGAATTAATGAACAACTCAGACCCAAGCAGAGCATTTACAGTTTATGTAGACCACAGGGAAATGTTTTAAAATGCGTAATTCCATTTAAAAAGCAAAATATCACTTCTTTAATTGTACAGTCGCAGTCAAAAGTTTTTGGTAATTTTACAAATGGATTCTTGGCTAAACTATGATTTATTTGTTATTTGCAGTATTTGAATCCTGTATGAGGCTTCTAATTTTTCCTCAGTGTATAAACTCTTAGAAATAATTTTAAAAATGTAGGCAGAAAATTTTGCAAAAAAAGCAAAACTTGTGTCATTCCCAAAACTACTCATACTCATACAACCCATACTTTATTTTGTGTAGACTTCCCTACATCCTAATATTTACACACACACACACACACACACACACACACACACACACACACACACACACACACACCCTTCTGGTATGCAGACTTGTTACAGCAGGATTCATGGAACGAAGAATGCCTTGTAATTTAATCCCAGAATGCAACATTTTTATTGCTATTTTCATAATGTTTTTTTTCTTCCTCTTTACCACTTTGTCCTTGGAAAACATTACCCAGCTGCCGTATATTTTTATTTTTATTTTTTCTTTATGTGCGTATGTGATTTTCTGTGAGTTTATATTTTCATTCATTCACTTACAAATCTGTAATTGAAGCCCATGCTTTTTAATTGACAGGATGAGTATTCAGATGCCGCTGATCCAGCTTGTTCTTGTCTTTTCCTGTGTAAACCATTAGAGAAGGAACTACAGTATGCACAGCTGGTCTGAAGTTAAATGTTATACAGCTCTGTTTCAGATGTTTTACCTTTGTACCAGTCAATGCAACACTTAGCGGTGTCAGAAAAAACAGATGTTGTTTGTCAGTAAACCTCATCGGCTCAGCACACGGCTGGTGCATTGTATAGCAGCGGATCAGTTGAAGAGTTTGACGAACATTGGCAATCCGGATTCCTAATTGTTTGCACCACTCATAACTGACTACTTTACAGTTAGTTTTTGGATCCTATTAAAGTACACTTGTCTGTAGGTCATTACACATAACACCACATGGATAGTGACCTTACAAATACTTTAATGCTAATTTAAGTGTTAGCTGATTGCCAAAGCTCAGTGAGGTTACTCTCTGATTTTTAAAGGGTCATCTTAGTTATATGAATTATAGTTAATATAAAAACATTGATTTGATTTGTTTCAAATAATTTGCAATCTGTCATCAGAGTTAAATACCTGGGTGTTTGTGTAAGAATATTGTCCTGAAATCATACAATTTACCAAAAATACTTAATTATAAGTTAATAAATAAAATAATTACCAATATTTTTCCATCCCACAGTCAGGGATAAGTGGAATTTTATGGTGCTTATTTCAACTATGCTTATTATCTTTCTCTTTTATTCTTATCAATGTTGTTGAGAGCTATTCATGAGTATTCACTGCATTATGCAACCATGTGCATCTGTGTTTGTTTGTGTGCATACACTGCTTGTTGGAAAGCAGGGTAGGGGGAGTTTACAAGCCTCCTGTGGCATTAAGTTTATGATGGTTCCAGTCAGCAAAGGGTTGGCAAGACTGCACCGAAGAAAGAAATATGAGCTTTCAACAAAATGAGCCCTGTGTTCACACACACACGAATGCTCTTGTACAAAGATACACACTTTGTGTATTAATGTTTGATAGTGGTTCTGAATAATAGATGCGTCTTTATTATTTGTCCCTCTGGTGTCCTGCAGTTTTCTCTCTTCTCCTGTCTCCCCCTCCCTCGCTTTCTCTCATTAATCCTGTTTTATGTTTGTCTGTCCCTCAGGACGCTGCTGCTTCACTGAGGACCTTGTGATTGGATGTAGAGAGAACCACTGACTACCAGTATGGACGTGCTCCATCCTGGATTTTCCCATAATCCTTAGTTGTCAGGTAAGGGTGAACTTCCAAATTACTTGAATTACTAAAAAATTGATGATGTTTTTATACTCGATATACTTGTATAAATTGTAATAAACAACTTGTACTTATGTTCTTTCTTTCTATGATGACTAAAATATTAACATTTCCATATTATTAAGTTGTACATTTTTTTAAAATTATTTTTATTACTTTATTAGATGAAGTGATGGAAACTAAAATAACTACTGCAGTATACTCTTCCTTAGAATGCTTTAGTGGTGAAACCATTAAGACCTTATCCTCATTGTGAACTGGTAAATTCTTTATCTTTATTGAGTGGCTGATCATGTAGTAGAGACCATGTACATAACAAATACAGATCTGCTTTAAGCAGAGGTCCCCATCAGCTATTTTTTCTCTGTTTCTTGTGTAGACTTTGTGCCTTATAACTTTGATTTCTGTGGTGTTTCTAATCCCATGATGTATTTTGCTGTTATGTTGTGTCCATAGTAACCAGCTGTAGTTAGGTTCCACATGGATGAATGCGTTCTCTAAGGGCAACCCAGAAAGCTCTCAGGATTCTTTGCATTCTTCATCTTGATCATTTTTCAACATTTTACCAGATCTGCAGCTGAGTCTACTGAGCCCTGAACCGTGACCAGCACCAGTCTGGGACTGACCTCCTGTCAGGTTCGGCACATGTTTTCACACATGCTATAACACATGCTGCGTTTGCATTCATTGTGAAGTTGAAATGAAGAGACCTGTGCAGCCACACATGCCAAACCCTTCTGTACAGTTGCAGAGATTTGCTTAAAATCTGATATCTAATATTTGTATTTATTTTAAGGAAGCTAGCCTGCATTTTTGACACTTGAGTTTATCTCCATCCAATTAAATTTCAGGAATTAGTTGCTTGTATTTATCTGATAGAAAATTGTTTCAGGTTGAATCATTACTTACCTTTTGTCTTGTTTTTATATGATACACGTCTGGGAAAAGTTTTGCAATATTTTCTAAACACAGCAAAGGAATGTGTGGATTAATTAATATTCAGTCTTTTTCTCTTCCCCCCTCAGCTGATCTCTTTTGTGCCATGATGATGTCGGTAGATGTGACCAATCGTAATGGCCCCACTGCCACGCCACCCACCTCACTCAGCCTTCGCTCCTCTCACAACCAGCTGCTCAGCAGTGATGTCAACAAACAGGGCTCCGCCACTCCGCCTAAATGTCGTAAAAAGTATGCACTTACCAGTATCCAAGCTGCCATGGGTCTCGGAGAAACAGTGCCATCTTCATCATCACCGTTATCATCACCAACACAATCTTCAACCCCTAATAATCCCAAACTAGCCAAGAATGGAGTCAACCAACTTCGTAAGGCTGGTCAGGATCATAACAAAAATACAACAGGCCCCGATCCACCGGACCTACAGTGTGATTCAGAAACTGTAACACATGACATTAATGTCAACACTGAGGAGGATGATAGTCACCCTCTCACCAATAATGACAGAGAAGATGATGTCATTAAACTAGATGTGGAGCTCCAGCCTGACACTAACACTGATGCAGAGGCAGAGCAGAAAACAGAATCAGACATAGACTGTAGAAGTGTGGAGCTCAAACTGAATGGCAACACAGCAGATTTGGGCTTTGATTTAAACATTGAAGCAGAGGAGAGTGATGACATCAGCATTCTGTCAGAGAAGGAAATTCTTTCAAAGATGAAGACTGAAGAAGACTCTGATGAGTTGGTAGTGGAGGAGCAGGATGATGAGAAGAAGCCTTTACTGATGATGAAAAGTGAGTCGCCAGCAAAGAACCATAAGGTTTCTTCAGGCCTGGAACTGATCTCTGACCTCCACCCCAACCTCAAACTTCTCAAATCAGGCAAAGATTCTCCAGTGCCTCCTCCACCGTCTCCACCCAGACAGACTAGTCCAGAGGACACACCCTTGCTCTCTGTGGCCTCCTGCTCCTCCTCCTCTTCCTCCTCCCCAGAGACGAAGAAGGATAGAAGGACTGGCGCAAAGACAGACTGTGCTCTGAACCGCATCCAAAATCTGAACCCCAGTGACGAAGAGTTGAGCTGGACCACCCTATCCCAGGAGAGCAACTCCCCGGAGGAGACAGGTACGCAAACAAAATGCTGTACAAACTGTAAACATGACAGCCACTGTCATTTATGGTTGGCATGGTTTTTATGTGTGTGAGTTTCAGCTGCTCTGGTGCGTTTGTGGTTTCAGTGTCCTCTATACTGATGACATGTTTCCATTTATGGTGACCGGCTGTGTGTACGTTTGACTATGCACAAGTCAGACATCACTGGAACACAATAACAGACACTACATCCTCGTGTAAACTTCCCAGAATCCCTTTGGGACAGGAAATTTCCCATGTGACCTTATGAATAGTTTGTGTGCTGGAACAGCTGTGTCCAGTTTTTGAGCTATGAGCTGATGGGCTCATTGGCGAGTTCTTTTGGAATCTGTACTGTGGCTGCCATTATCTTATTCATACTCAAGAGAGAAGAGTGGGTTTTATTTAGCCTCTTCAAATGCTCTGGGCTGATCTTTTCTTCAGGACCCATAGTTTTCATTCCTCTTCTTTAAGAATATACCCTTTAACCCTATAATGCCAAACGTATCATATTTGATATATGAGTTTTGAAGCCCTCTACATGATCAGTGTGATATTTTTTGTCTTAAAAAACCTGATGTATACAATTAGATACATGCAAAACACAGAAAATTTGCCAGGGAGGAGGAATCAGTTCACCAGAGGCCTTTCCAGTGGCACTACAAGGTTGTCATTAATGAGGAAGGAGGCAGAACTTTGCCATTTTTGAAAAGGAATTACCAATTTGTTAGACATGTTTGTGTTATATTATGTTTTTGTTTGTTCAAAAATAATAATATTTGAGCATTGAGACCCGATGCATCAAATACGATACAAAATTGAAACTCATACATGGAACTTGATATTTGAAAAAATGTTTTGTTGGTTGTTCAGAAGGACCAATAACGGCTCCAGTTTTAAAGAACTGGAATTTTCTGTCAGTGATTTAATGGTTCAGGCTTTATAGGGTTAAAGACTGTATTTTGGACACAATCAAGTGCAGATGGAACTTTGAACACACATAGATTTATAGATAGATGCATACATAGATTTATCATGCATTTAAGGTGTTACTGTTTATAGCCTAAGAAATAGTATTAGCCTCCAAATATACATTAACTTTACATTAAATTGGGGGCAGCTGCAGTTCCATCTGTGTTGTCATAGTAATACTATCATGCTGTGATGCTTGGATATACACATTGCATATACACATACACATGTTATACATCCACATAACCAGAAGAATGTCAGCTAAAAGCTTAGAAAAGAACAATTCTTGGTTAATTCATCAATTCAATTAAATAAAAGACCAAAGAGACAAACCTTGCACCACTAAACTAACACTAAGCATATATAAATATTTTTGAACTGCTAAAACTCACTGAACAAAGAGCAGAAATAATGGTTGCATTATGAAATGATGGTTGTTATGAATGTTGTCTTTCCTGTACTGTTTTATGATGATAACTTGGTTCTATGTGAATAAAGCTTCTGCTAGTGGCTAATCCATGGTTTTGTGATACATTGAAATGACTCACACTAGAAATAAATGGTGCAGGGCTCAACAGGTTAAAGTAGAATGGCACATTACAGAATAATACTATACTAGTATATTATTTAATAAGCAATATAGTACTACTACTCATTATTATTATTATTATTATTATTATTATTATTATTACTATTGGATTATAGTTGTTACATCCACCTGTCTGTCAGCAGGGTTACATAAAAACTGCTACTCGAGAACACACTGACCTTTGTTAGTTAAAATAACCTGTGGAGGCCCCTGATTTAAAAAAAAAACAAAAAAAAAACAAAACAAAAAGGACAGAGGTCAGAATTCGAGGTTTGGTTTTTGATTTGATAATATTGTGGAGTGAGGATTGCATTGGCCTTGAATAAGGTCTACATGTTCTGAGTACTCTTCTAGTTGATAAACTAATGCGTTCATCTGATAATGTAGATGGTAGTGGTGGATTTAGTTTTAATTAAGAATAATAAATATGCAGTGTAACTAATAACTAAGGTTACTTGGCACAATATTTGCAAGTGTAAAATAGCATAAAATGTAAATAAAGTACAGTTAGCTCTGAGTTGAATAAAGGTACCATCATTTCATTTATTGTAGTTCCCAGTTTGAGTGTGTTATGTCTAATCACCGTGGCCATTAACAAGAGCCTTTATATGACACTGAGAGTTTGTTTAATTAAATCTGTTTGTAGTTTCTTGTTATGTAAAGCACAGTGCAACTTTGGGGAGAATTTTGTAACTAGTTGTAAATTCATGTGAGTCATCACATCTGTCAGGCCCTTTTACTCGCTTGTTGCCTACCTCTGCAGCCCATCTGCTTTAGTCATTGTATTTCTTTGTCAGCATTATGTAAAAATTGGGGTGTTTAGTTTAATTGGGCCTTTTAAAACCGTGAGTCTTGTGTATTGTTGTAACACATGAAACACATCCATCTCGTCTTCCTAACCCCTGACGTGAGCTTGGTTCTAAATCCTCCCTGGTCTTCATTTCAAGAAGTCATTGCTGTATTTCTTTCTCTCTTTGATCTCTCGGATAACTTCACTGTCCTATACTAGTTCAGTCTCTGAGCATCTGTGTATTTCATCTATCCACAAGTACCAGAAGCTTGCTGTTTGAGCGTTTTACCATCAGGGATAATCAAAAGTGAATTCACTCTCGTTTTCCTCTTGCTTCTTTTACTGCGCCATGCCGAAGTGATGATTCACGTTTGGATTTGTCTCATGATCTGTGTGTGAAATCGATGACCAGAAGAACTAGGACAAAAGCAGATATTTGTTCTAATGTGCTACTTAAAATGTGTCCTCCTAGGACAGGGATGTCAAACATAGGGCCCGTGAGCCAAAACCGACCCACTAAAGGGTCTGAATATGGTCTGAGGGATGAATCTGTAAAATGCAAAAAATACCCTGAAGATATTAATAATCACGGATGTTAAAATCGTTTTAGTCCAGGGGCCACATACAGCCCAATTTGATGTCAAGTGGATAAATAATGACAACTCTCAAGTTTTCTCTTTGGTTTAGGATAAAAAAGTAACAAGAAATGACAAGAAAATCTTTGCATTTACAAACTATCCTTTCACAAAAAATGTGAACAACCTCAACAAATATGAGCAACCTTAAAAGAAAAGGTGAAATTTTAACAATATTATGTTTCAGCTTATCATTTACACATGTGCAATACTGTGTATTAGGCAGAAATGGAGGAACAGGGTGTGTAAACCTCCCCCCAAAAAAACAGGGTGAGTAATATTCCGGCGGGCATAAAAGCGATGCGCTACGGCATCATGAGCTCCTGCGGCTCCCCCATCCCCAAAAAATTTCAGACCAGGGAGGTGTGTGTGTACAGTATTCCCAGCTGAAAACAAATTTGCGACCGGGAATGGGGGGTCTTACATGGGGTACCGCCCCTGTTAAGAAACACTCTAATAGTCCAACTGCTTGCATTTTGAGACGTTAATACTCATGACAAGGTAAGACAACAGTATATTGATAATTAGCACGGTTTTGAGCAAGCTGTGCAACATTTTTATGGCCATGCTTTTCGAAAATTAACAGTGCAAATCATGAGTGCACGGCTCGCTGCCTAATACATTGGTGCCTTACAGATATACTAAGACAAAAAACATTTAGTAACAGGCATAATATTGTTAAAATCACACTTACTTCTTTTAAGACATTTCAGGTTGTTTTCATTTTTTAAAGGATAGTTTATAGATGTAAACATTTTCATAATGTAATTTTACTTTTTTCTTGCTATAACATAGAGAAAAGTTTGGAGTTGACATTATTTATGGGTTTTTATGTTGTTATTTTACTGGTACGATCCACTTGAGATCATTTTGGCATGACACCCTGTCCTAGGCTTTGGCTTGATAATCATAATGCTGGTAGAAATTGTGTCAAAACTTAAGGTGTCCATCCTGCTGTGCCTTCCTGTCTGCTATTCTCTCTCATAATGACAAAGCCGTGTTGTTTTCCCAAGCATGTGTCAGATTCCTGTGTGGATGTTGTGGGTTAGAAGGCCAGTGTAATGCTGCTTTCACATAGAGGAGCCATAATACATACAAACACATGCACGGTTGGGAAAGGTCATTTAACAAGGGCCCACGTATTCCCACAGAAGCCTGCATTTTAGAACTCACAAGGAAAAATTAGCTGAACGTGGATCATTCTAGTATGGCAACGTGAGGTCTCCACTTTCTGTCTGCATCCTTCTGTCACTGTCCCTCCTACTTTTTCCTCCTCCTCCTCCTCCTCCTCCTCCTACTTGCACCTCCACTGGATATGATACTGAATGAAAGATGATCTGGGGGTTGCCAGGACAACCAAGAGAGGCTAAGAGGAAGATGGGAAGGTGGGGGGTGATGAGTATAGACATTTGATAAGGATGAGTGTGCCAAATTTTTAGTTTGTTTCTGTGTTCATGTGCAAATGTGGACTGTACGTGTGTTAGTTTTAGTCCAGGAAATGGAGGGCAGGGAGGCTTATTTGAGCTGTTGATACACTTGATGCTCCAGATAGAGGTAGGAGAGGCAGCAACAGCAAACATAGCTCAGCTGCAGGGGATACACAACCTCTCTCACCCTCTGTTCCTCACTGTCTCTTTATCTCTCTCTCCCTCTCATTCAGTCTTTCCCCCCCTCTTCTCTGCCTCTTTTTTCACCTCATGCTCTCTCTGCTTCGACAAGCCTCCATGTCCCTCTCTCTCCTCTCTTTTTCTCCTCACCCCTTTCTTGCAGTGTCCCCCCTGTCGTCTCTCTCTCTCTTTCTGTCTGGGGTTCTCTCTTGGTTACAGCATCAGCTTGTGCTGTACAAGAGGCAGCTAGCTAACTATGATGCTGGGGAAGGACTACATGCTGGCCATTGTGATTGTCAATTATGAGGGTAGGTGCATTTGGAAACTAAACTGTGTTGCTGGAGTTTGAACGCTGTCTTAGTGTGTTTGTGCAGAAGTGTGACATGGGTGTATGTGTGTCCTCCAAACGGGGATAAAGTTTGTCTCTCAGATGGCATCATTCTCTAAATGTTTATCATAATAATCTGTGTACTGTATATTTATGTGTATATTTGTGTGTGTCGCTCCTGCCACGGCGGTGTTTTGTATGTGGTCTTGCTGCCACAGGGAGCGTGCGTGTGTGTGTGTGTTTTGCTCATTGCTCTTCCCCTCCCCCTCAACCCTGCTCTGGCATGGAACTGCATGCTAACTCAAGCTATCACAGCTAACTGCTACGTAGCTCTGTTATGGCACATTTACATCAGCTTCACAAGAACATGCTAAATATTAGCCTCATTGTAAGCATGCTAAGACTCTTTATTCCACTTGCACAGTTGCCACAGTGTTTGCAGACAGAGACGCTGCTAACTTGGGGGGAGACACTAACTAACTGGTGAATGACGGAGCTCACAACCCCCTCAGTGGTCAGAGATCACTCTCCCTCTGTCTCAGTCAGTCTGTTTTGCTTTTTCTGTCTCTGTCGACACATTTTTTTCTTTCCACATCCAGTTGTGTGTTCATTTCTTACAAGCACTGATTCTCTGACTCAACACCTTTCTTCATGCTCATTCCACACAGACACATTCAGGTTCTCTTGATTGTAGTTTTACTGGCTCTGACCTATTTTTTGCACATGTAAGACTGCAACTCCCAGAAGGCACTGGTTCAGAGCTCCTTGCTATAAAGCACAGTGTTAAGCCTTAAAGTGAGTGAATGAGCCAGTAACTCATGTATGCTTTTCTGATTTCTGTTTTGTAAAACATACCAAAGCTTTAATAACTTATCTGTGTGTGTGTGTGTGCGTGTGTGTGTGTGTGTTTCTGTGTGTCTAAATTCCATCTCAATGTGGTCCAGCCCAGTCGTCATGATGAGATATGGCCTGCTGTCATGGCGACAGGCCCATGGGCTGTGTTTCATCAGCATGGTCAGCAGTTCGAGAACTCTTTGTGCAGTCACACTCATGCACACACATATGAACACTCATCCCGATATACACAAATATACACGCATCACCAGCTGACCAATCCTCCAAGGCTTATATCACCTTTATGAGTTGCTACACTACCTAATGCAGTTCCAGATCATCTTTACTACCTATGCTAGTATAGCAGCTTTACACACACACACACACACACACACACTTACACACACACACACACACACACACGCGCAAAGATGCCATCAATAGTTCTCAGTATGTGTGCCCCTTACTGCTGTCATGTTTCAGGAAACTGTAGCCCTTACATGAGACGCCATTTAGCACAGAACAGAGGAAACCCTGATATAAGGACACTGATTTGGTCTGTATATGTGTGTGTTTTCCAGTTGTATTTCCTGTAAATGTGTAACTGTCAGATGAATTGTGGGTATACTCATATGTTCTGTGTTCCATTGCTGTGTTCTGGGAACTTTAAGTCCTGTGTCAGTCCATTTATATTGACCCAACACCTTCAAATCGATCAAATCTTATAGGCTTTTCTGAAGCTCGGGACCAAAAGGGTCACAAGTGTTTCTATTATATCGAGTAGGGCAATTTATGTTAAAATGACTAATCCTAGTCCTCCACTTACCTTTAGTTGGACTTTAAATGTAAACTATTAGATGTAGGTTTTTATTTTTTTTGCTCTCACCCATATATTCTTGTCTAAATCGTGATAAACTGTTGGTGGTTCACTCCTTTTCAGAATTATAGGCTGTGTATTTAATATGTGTCTTTATAATAGAGAACAGTAAATTAAAAAACCCACAATGCATCACACACCCATGGCTGGTTGGTCCTCATTAAAAAGAACATTTATTTGTAACCGGGTTCCAAGAACCAGCTAATAGGATTACAAAGGACAGAGAATGATAATAACTCCTCATTTGTGTCATGGTGACTAAATCATAATTTAGTTAAATTCTCCTTTTGGCTAGTTTGGTGGTTCTGCAGCTGATGGTTGTTGAAGTAATTTTAATGGGAAAGAAATGTGTATTTAGCTGGCTGTAGTATGCATAATTGATATACATTATATTCTGTTAGTGTTCAGGATGTCTTATTATACTGTGTGTTGGTTAAACATCCCCCTTTAATGTCAACAAATTCTCCATCAAATTCTGTTTTCCAACAGATATCTGGAGTGAGCAGTCATTCCAGACTGACCCTGACCTGCCTCCAGGATGGAAGAAGATCACAGACATGGCTGGTATCTACTACTGGCACATTCCTACAGGCACCACACAGTGGGAGAGGCCTGCCACCCACCCTGCACCCCCTGGACAGACAGAGTCTCAGGCCCTGGGTGACCACACAGCCTCCACACTACGTAAACACTCTGTGGGCTCACTCAGCCCCTCACCCACTCCTGACCATGAGGTGAGAAACAAGGGGATAAAATGACACACACACACACACACACACATATGGTTCCGCACTATTTGCCTTTTGTTTTTACTCCAAGTATTTACTGAAAAAAATAACATGAACATTAATAGCTTTATTGTTACACCCTCATTATACACATTCACATGCTATTTTATAGACTCTGTAATCACACCATGCTACTGATTAGAAAATGTTTCAATACAAAATCTCAGTATTAGTCTTTGAACACCTGTGTCAGTGAGAAAAAAACACAACTGAAGAGACTTGAATGACATTTGTGTATATGTGTGTGTGCATGTAGTCGTGCCAGGCAGAGGTCTTCTTCAGGGCGTCAACTCGATCAGGCAGCACCACTTCCGACAGTTCAGTAGAGCCTCTCTCCACTCACGAGTCCACCCTCCCCACATGCGGATTTGTCAACAGCTGCTACTTTGTAAGTAACCGATGCAGTTATAACTGATAATCGATGCAGTGCTTTGGAATGAATGAGAATTTAGGTTAGGTAGTGTGTCTTTTCCATGTGGTTAAATCAGAGAGGATAGTCTG
Organism: Sphaeramia orbicularis; assembly: GCF_902148855.1. Classification (NCBI taxonomy): domain Eukaryota; kingdom Metazoa; phylum Chordata; class Actinopteri; order Kurtiformes; family Apogonidae; genus Sphaeramia; species Sphaeramia orbicularis. The sequence continues at coordinate 41,984,593 of NC_043957.1, forward strand.
TGTCTCTCTGCATGCCGGATGATCTATTTGTCTTCTGTAGCTTGGATTCAGATTAGCGAAGGATTGGCAGAAACATGCCAGTAGACAGCCAGGTAAAAGAGAATGAGACAGGAGAGCGCCGCTGATGCACCAGTCCAGGAACAGAATCGAGGAATGCCAGAACACTCAGTCAATCAGTCAGCCAATCATGCAGAATGATGGAGGGAAAGTAGATTGATAGAGAGGAGCGCTGTGTAGATAAAATATTGATCCACAGAAAATGGACTGATGTTGACAGATAGATGTGCCAGAATCTCTCTCTGGCACATCCATCCAGAGAGCTGGCCTGTGGGTATCTCAAGTATTAGTCTGTGCCAGAAGAGTCCAAACACCAGATAGAAAGACGGATGATGCTGGGAACGTGCCATCGACAAACTGGGAGGACTGGGATTTTAATTATTGTTGAATTCTTCATCTCTATGCATGTCTCTCTTCGACTTTAGCCCCGCTCCACATCTCTACAGGGGATGCCTGATCAAGAAAGTCGTTCCTTTCACCATGAGGATGAGGACAGGGTACGATACTTCCTGCTTTTCACACTTTAGTCTCGTGTTTTCTCACCAAACGCTCTTCTAGACCTCTTCTCTCTAACTTTAACTTAGTATTTGTTTTTCTGTGTGTAAATATGTGCACCACAGAAAAAAAAAACTATTTGTGCATCATCTGTATGTGTGTATTTTACTGTACATGTCTTTTTATAACATGCAGTGCAGTCTGTAAGTATTTGGATAGCAGCGACTTTTATTTGGTTTGGCTGTACCCTGCAGTGCCTTTGATTTGATGTGAAACGGGGACAGAGGTTAAAGTTATTCTCTTAACTCAGTGTACCACAGCTGTTTGAAGTGCAAAAATATTGCTTAGTAGTACGAAAGGCTTATTGATGGGGCTTGAAGTGCTTTTGCAACTTTACTAGGTGAAAAGTTGTAAAAGCACAGCAGATTCTATCAAATATAGTATCTTGAAAATGAGCACTGAGAAAATAATGATATATATAAATGTTCAAATACACATTGGCTGTACTGTATGTATATTCTACTAATAAAAATAAACGTTCTCATTAGTGACGTTATTGTTCAATAGGAGCATGAAACACATAAGAAAACATTTTAAAGTTTTGAGACAGATCTTGAGCTGTTTATTTTCATGTGCAAAATGTTTTTGCTGCAGTGCTCCTTATTGCAACAGCACTAAGTGTGGAGTGAGTTAGTTAGCTAACAGCCCTATTTTTTGTCTTTCTTTCCCTGCTCCCCTCCCACCCTCGACCCACAACTGTGTATGAACATATGTGTGCATTTTAACACTGTATGTAGAAACAGGTGTGGAGTGATTTTGGCGGAAAGATTGATAGTGAAGTGTGGAAGGCAAGTATAATGCACTCATCATCAATGAGTCTCATTCTTGGTCTAACTTCACCCGCTCTTTGACCGTGTGCCTCTACACATTATGTGCCGGAAATTCAGTGCCTGAGCAAATGCATGTGTGGCTGAAGCTTTAACATACATTTAGGTGCACCAACCACAGAAAACACTTTTGTTAATTGGCTAGAGCAACGTATTTAACCGGATATTCCTTTCTTTATTTGTGTTTTACTTCTAAAAACATGTACATTATATATCTTTCCTTCATGCTGGTTCATATTCGAATATGTTTGCACACTAAGTGAGCACATACTCCATGTCAGTTTTTTCTCCTTGATGCAGCATGCCCCATTATAACACGCCAAGCCCATATTTTCATCCAGCAAGGGCACACCGCCTACACTTGGACGCATGCTGGCATATACTGTATGGGGTCAAAGTATTCATTCTTGGTTTCTGCTTGTTTGTCACTTTGAAGCCCTTCTTTCACATTTTCTACAATTTGATCTTTGTTTTATTATGTCATGTTTTGTCCACATATTTTTGTTGTTGGGTAGAACAGTGGTTCCAGTGAGTTTTTATAATGTTTGCAGGAAGTAAGATCTTAATGGTATGTTTAGATTTCTGAACATCTGCCACAGCTGTAGTTGGATCTGGGAAAACAAGCAAATTTAGCAAAGCCTATGTCAACGTATATCTACTAGAGTTGGGCAATAAAACACTAATTATTTTTACTTGTATATATACTGTATGATATATTTGTAGATGGTGATTTACATGATTTATTTTCCTTTTGTTTTTTGGGGTTTTAGCTCAGACATATTCCAATCTTTCACTGACTTGTTTTAAAGAAATATACAAATGCATATTTTAATGTTGAACAAACAAATGTTTTAATTCAGCCGTGATAATTAATTGTCATTTTCTGGTCATAAAACAGAGTATAAAGCCACAAGTAACCATCTGGTTTCTTCAAGCTCAGTGTTTTAGCATATAATAATAATTCAGCATTTATGATAGTTATTAATATTAAATGATATGAGCATTTTTATCTTCAATTTAATAATTTCCTGTCATATCACCCAATCCTACTGTCCACTGAATAAGAATATATACAGTAATTATATATAATTGATAGTATTAAATGTGAGAATCAGAAAATTGACTGCTATTTCTGTTATTCTAAACTAAAATCTAATAAACAAAGATATAAACATTAATACAAGTTCTATCTTGAACTATAAAGGAACTGCAAATGGCAGGTTATGTGTGTATGAAAGGGGCTTTAAAGTAGTCATTCCTTGATCAAAAATCTTTGTGTTTTTTGTATCACGTTGCTCACTGTGGTATCTCTTATGGGAACCAGGACCTGCAGGCAGCTACAGTGAACCCTGACCCAAGTCTGAAGGAGTTTGAGGGTGCTACACTTCGCTACGCATCACTTAAGCTAAGGTGAGAAAAGACTAACGCAAAACCCCAAAAATCAAATATGTGGTTTGATCTCTTCAAGCTACACAAAGAGCAATCCTGTTTTTGTTTCCTTTTTTGGTGATAAGCTCCAGTCTCTGTCAGACTTTCTCTAAGCCTGCTTTTTGTGTTGTCTGGTCAGTCTTTCTAATCTCATGTTTAATCAGTGTAGAGTTAAATAGGTCAGACCAAACAGGAAGTTAGCTCTCACACTCAGGAAATGGCTCCATGTTGGTCTAATGACTACTTATAGGCTGGTTAAATTCACACACAGGACACAGAACAGGAGCCCTATTAATAAAGCAGTGAATGGCCTCAGTGGTAATGGTGACACAGCTAATTTTAGAACTGAATCCTGTTTTCCAAAATAATTGATCTTTTCTCCCTTTTTTCAGGAACCGTCCAGCAGCAGAAGAAGAGGAGTCTAGCAGTATCAACAGTGATCCAGAAGCAAAGGTAAGACACATTTTTTTGTCTGTCAGATTTGAAAAGGATGGATTTATATTTATAAATGATATGTCTATTTTTTTTTACAGTTTAAGCAGCAGTTTTTATTATCCCTTTGCACTGAATTGTAGAGGTGTTGCTTCACCTTACCTTTATATACACAGTAAAAATCTATATGTGTATTGATGTTATTGACTGTGTGTGTGTGTGTGTGTGTGTGTGAGCTATATACAGTCGCAGAAAAAATTATTAGAACACCCTTGTTTTCTTCAATTTCTTGTTAATTTTAATGCCTGGTACAACTAAAGGTACATTTGTTTGGACAAATATAATGATAACAACAAAATTAGCTCATAAGAGTTTAATTTAAGAGCTGATATCGAGCTATTTTCCATGTTTTCTAGATAATAACCAAAATAACTTCAGTTCTTACGTCAATAGCTATGGCATTGTACTGCTAAAAACAGTGCCTTTAGGCATTCCATGTTTTCTTTTCTGTCTTTTAGTCATATGATACACACAGGAGTTAGTACTTGATTGCATAACCATTGTTTTTGATGACTTTTAATGGTCTAATAACTTTTTCCGTGACTGTATTTAAATTGTAACTGTGCCTTTTAGTTTAGTCATCTACACAAGGCAAGGTTAAATACTCTTTTATTGTTGCTATTTATGTTCAGTATATGCAGTGTTGCCCAATCTTAAACACTGTGGACTATAAAGGACATTCCTATATAAGAACATGCACACATGGCCTTTTGCCTTTAAATGAGTGTGTGTGTGTTTGTCTGTTGATGTGTCATGCCTGATGTTTATTTACTGCTGTTTGTGTTGCTCTTAGTGGTTTGTTTTTGCTTCTTGTCTAAACAATGCTGCCCCCAAGTGGCCAGTCTAAAAAGTCTAGTTTGAAGCTTCGCAGTGATGCATTGATTTCCAAACCTTAAGTCCAATGAAACACCAGAGGTTTTTGATCAAAGTTGAAAGCTGCATAAAGTGTAGGATAACGTCATCTGTAATTTACTGAAACTGACTTCTGCACCTGATTGCACAGAAAAAATAATTACTGAATTAACCAGATGCAGAGTCTCCACATTCTGTTGCAAACTGAGGTAATTGGTGCCAAAATTAGAACATGTAACGGTGTGTGTATTGTGTAGCCATAAATGACTTGGTGGATCTAAAGCGGTGCTGATTGAAGTTTAAAGCGAACACTCAGCTTCTTGATGTGGTGCTGATTTGGCTGGATAGTGTCTGTTCCTTACTGAGTGTTTGTCTGGCAGAATTTCACAAACATTAGCAACTGTGACATTGTGATGAACAGCAGACACAAACACAGACCTACAGTCAGGGCATCTGGTTTAGTAACACGCACACACACACACACACACACACACACACACACACACACACACACACACACACACACACACCAGGGTAGCACATGACCCACTGCAGTGTCAAGATTGGATTGGATTGGATCCTTTTCCCTACTGAGGGAATTATTACAAACAAAGCTTCACTTATCATCCAAGACTAGAAAACTGGACAGGGAAGGTAACTGCATCACACATAGCTGACACCGGAGGCCTTGATGTAAATCCTGCCACATTTTATCTGAAATAAGTGATAATGTGTTGCCTAACAAACAGGATACACACAGAAAAAACGTACAGTGCATTAGTCATTATTGCAAAATAAACTCCTTCAGGTTCATTCTGCATCACTTTCTTATTTACTCACTCCATCCCTTCATACTCAACATACAAACAGTAGATCTATCACATGGAGCTCTCCACTGACAGGCCATGCCATCATACCAGCTTATCATTACCCACCCTCAGAATAATTGATAGCAAGTGGAAATTCAGTGTATTTATAGTAAGTCATATCTGCATTGCAATATTGTTGAGTCTCCTCATATTGTGCTGGTGTACAGGAAGTACCAAGAATTTATGTTTCTGAATGTCTGTAGATCATTAAAAACAATCAAGGCCGCCCACTTTGGTTGATATGCTCTGTAGCTGATAACACCTACTAGTCCAGGTGAGCGACACAACTGCCTGGCAACAGGGAGGAGAAAACTGTGGATAATAGTGTGGATGTACAAATGTATGTAGTGATGTTGTCAGCATGTATTAATGAATGAGTCAGACATTCAACAGTGAATGTCAGCTGCACTGTAAAACATTTGTGCATTTATGTGTTTCGATGTGTAAAAAAATAAATATATAAATAAATATATGTATTGTTTGACAATAGAACAATTTGTGGTGTTTGACATGCTCTGTCGTTTATAGCGTTGAATCATAAATCGCCCTATGGCTCGGTACTATAGATTTTTGTTATTTTTGCCTTTTGACGTTCTTCTACATGTTGCGATGTAAGCATAGAGAAGAAATTGTTTATGTGTAAGTTCTAAATAAAATAAGGAAATAGTCAAATGTGATGAAGTATGGTATGGTTATGTTAAAATACAACATATACAGTATTTAGAAAAGTCCTACACCACCCTTGGCTTTATTACTTTCTGCAGGTTTTAATGAACGTACTGTATATATGGAGTTCTCTATTTTCAATATCTCCGGAAATTATCATTTGTGCACAGTAGTCAAAAAAACAAAAAAAACAGCATTAAAGTGGCTTCTACAGGCTAAAGTCAGTATGAAGTGTGACCATGATGAAAAATTGCCCAAACATTAAGAAACGTTGGATTAGTTGAATGAACCCTCGTGTAAAACATTAGACAAGTTATGCAGTAAATAAATTCATGTTGTCTGAGTAAATGCCTTAAAGATATATTTAGTGTAAAGGGAGGGAAAACAAAATACTTTTAGATTGTGGAAGCAGTTTTTTTCCTTTCCTGAAACTTTTATTTTAATGCTGTACATATTTCTCATATATTCTGATTATATCTTAACTTCAGCCTGGTTGCAACCAGCACCGGGGTCAGGCGCAATTCTGTCTGTGTTGCCATGGTAATGATGCGTAACACTTGTAGCAATATACATGTTCTGTACATCCACGAAACCAGAAGAATGTCAGTTAATAGCTCAATAAAACCAACTGTCCTACAATAGAACACAACTCAAACAACAATCAGTCAAATGGGAAAATATCTATAGCAAGCTAATAGCACTGGTCTACAAGGAAAATGCTTCCAGAATAAAAGTAATGAAATTTTACCACATGAGAGTCACTGATAAAGAAAAATCAAGTAAAAAATGCTGGTTGGCTGAACTTTCCAAGATACAGCTTTGGGTCAAAATGTGAAATTCAAGAATTAACGAGAGAATGGGTTTGACTCAAAAGGAATATTTGTCTCAGAGCTACAAGATCTACTGAAAAACACTGTCTGCACATTAGAATACATTCACTTTACAGGTTCTATTTAGTGGAAAGTTTATAAAACTATTATATAAATGTACATAAACCAATATACCTGTGTAATAACACTTAATCATATACCTTGAAAACATCAGAAAACCGGCACTTTTGTCATTTATTTTCCAATTAATCTTATTAAAATACGTAACATTTAGTACATTTAATCTCTGAAGCAAATCATTTCTAAAAAATTGTAGACCAGTGTAGTCTGACACCAGTGTATATCGTGAATAATTTTATCAAACAACAGAGCAATGCAACAAACACAGCAGCACTAAGCTAACGCTAAGCAGATTCAATGGAACTGTATTATTTCTCGATCACTAAAAGTCACTGAACAAAGAGCAAAAATAAAGGTTACATTATGAAGTGATGACTATGAATTTTGTGTTATCTTCGCTGTTTTCCAATCATAACTTGGTTTTATATGAATGATGCTTCTATCAGCTAATCTGTTGGTTTGAACTACACTGAAATGAATCAGGCTGGAAACAAATGGACCAGGATGTAACAGGTTACTGTAGAGACTGAGAAATGGATGTGAGTGTTCATTAAAACTTTGCTAAAACAACGAATCCGCTTTCTGTCTCTTGTGATCTGCCTATATGGATCCTTTTCATGTGTTTACTTCCCTGTTTGTGTTTGTAGAAATATGTTGAAATTGTTCAGCTCTGTCAAAATACAAAATACAAAATACGTTGACAGTGTAAAACCAAATGCTTCAACCTCATGTACTATGAATATGACGACTGTTTTTGTCTTTGTGTGTCCTCCAGTGTTTTGCCGTTCGCTCTCTGGGATGGGTCGAGATGGCGGAGGAGGACTTGGCTCCTGGGAAGAGCAGTGTTGCTGTTAACAACTGCATCCGACAGCTGTCCTACTGCAAGAACGACATCAGAGACACTGTTGGCATCTGGGGAGAGGTGAGCAAGATTTGAAGTCACACAAGGTAAAACTGGGATAAACTAAAGAGTAGCAGGCAAAACGAGCTATAAAATAAAAATGTACGTGAGAAATAGTGCATGTGGAGGAGTTGTAGGAATGAAAATCAGGGAAGAGGAACATAAAAATGCAGCTGAAGTTGGCAAGGGCAGCAGTCAGCTGAAATATATGTCAAGAGATAGAAGGAGGAGAGAGGAGAGAACAAACGAATAGAGAAAAGTAGAGCGATGTTATGAAGTCTACCTTTCGCTCTGCAGTGGTTGTGTTTAATATAAAGTGACAGAACATAGAGGGAGAGCTTCATCCTTCTTAAAATAACCTTTCATATCCCCCACCCCCACTTTTTTGGAATCGATAATTTATTTAGAGACCTTCAAATTCAGAGGGTAAAACACGGTGATACACTCACACCATATATGCAGACTCAAGCAAATGAACACTACTCTTCAGAAAAAAACACCATCTGACCTTTTAAAGGGTAACCTTTTGTCTCAGGCAGCAGAAAATAAGGATTGCACGTGTCTGTGATGAGATCTGAAGGATTTGTGTGAATGTGTGTGTGTACAGGGGAAGGACATGTACCTGGTGCTGGAGAATAACATGTTAAACCTAGTAGACCCCATGGACCGCAGCGTGCTTCACTCTCAGCCAATTGCAAGTATCCGAGTCTGGGGTGTTGGCCGAGACAATGGCAGGTTAGTGACAGCAGCAACAAACCACACTTTCTTTTTATTTCCAGGAGATTATTAATCCCACTTTTGTTTTTATTCAGTTTTTAATTCATAAAGACCCAGTGCTACTCCTGTGTCAGTTCCCAAATGATTTTTTCTCTATGTAACTTTTCTAAAGTGATTTAATTCTAATATTATTCTCTGTATTTTCCGTTTTTTTCCGTATAAATCATGTATTTTTCAATATTTAATTCACCGATAATGTAGATGTTCATAAAAGATCAGATTAAAGTTGAGGGTTATTATATATGAAACAGAGAAAACTGAAAAAAAGGTGACTTTTTCAGTAAATTATCATTAACTGAATGTAAACTAAATATCTCCATCCACTGTCATTGATCCAACTCCATGGGTTCTACTGGTGAATCAGTGTTGTAGAAGATGACGGTTTTTCCACGTTCACTATGGAGCCTCTGAACATCCAAATGGCTCACATCTGATGACCATAAAAAGATGACAAACTGTATTTTACCTGCATTATTTCAATGTATTGATAGGATTAGTTGTCCAGAAGTTAGTAAACAGATCAGTAGATGCTTTTGGTTGGCAGTAGCTGTTTGGGTCTTTATGGGTTAAGATTGCAATGATTATAAAGATGCCGTGTTAACACTGAAAATATTCAATACAAACATTATATACATACATACATACATACATACATACATGTATATATATATGTGTGTGTGTGTATATATATATATATATATATGTACACATACATATACACACACACACACACACACACACACACACACACACACAGAGTATGTTATTACCGTATGTACTGGATGAGATGTGAACTTTATTCAGCCATTAAGGGAAATTCGGTTGTTCCTGTATACAGTAGTGGAAAAAATGTTTCGATCTCCCGGTCACAATCTCAGATACTAAATTTTTTTTGTGGTTCAAAAGGTGTGACTGCATCAGACAGACACAAACAAATGCAAATTATTTATTTTTTTGTTTATTGTTAACAAGTAAAAATAACAAAACTAAATTGTTGACAGTTTTAACGTCACACCCTGGATTTGTTTCATTATCGTGATGAAATATTCAGTTTTGACCTTGATGGAACAGCGCATGTGCTGAAGGGAAGGGAGCTCAACGATATAAGAGTGATTCTTAATGCATTATATGACAAACGTACAGGGTGTCCAGAAACTTATTTCCACCACTGTATGTTACCTAGAATGCAGTTTTATCCTATATACATTGTCAGGGTAAGGTAAGGTAAGGTAAAATGTTATACATAGTACAATGCACAGTGAAATGTATGTTCGTACCTACAGCCAATAGAAAAATAGTAATTACACACAAAATATATTAACAATATACATCTACAACATACATTTAATAATCATAGTCAAATTTGTGTAAGAACATATTATATATTGTATGGGTAAGTTCATTTGTTTATATCTTGTTTTAACTTCATATATTTCATTTATGGAATAACAGTATTGTTTACATACTGTACATAAACTCCATGACATTTGCATACAGGCTGTTGTATATTAGTTATCTCGGTGAGTGTATTATGATGCTTGGTTTTAATCTCATTCTCCAAACTAGTAGATTAGTCACTTATTTTAACAAAGTCATTATTGCATCAAATATACTGTGTAAAAGGTCAGAGTATCAGTTGAGGGTAACAGGCAGGTGGCACGTTGACAGGCAGAATGGAACAGTAAATGATTGATGATGATGGGGGTTGCTAATGAAAGTTGAACTTATCTGCACAAAGGAGAGGAAGAGCGAGACAATAGCCTATTCTCTTTCAGTGCAAATCCCCCTCTGACTGATTGTCCCCTACTTTCACCTCAGCTCAGCTCCATAGAGTCCTGGACTGAAGACAGATTCATTCAGTAGACTGTGTGTGTTCTGAGCACCGTCTCAATATGATGTCCCTAAATGTGAGAATGTTAAAAAAAAAAAAAAAAAAAAGATATCTCTAAGTAAATTACTTCACGAGATGATATTCCTACACATGCAGGTGAAAGTATGAGTTTAAACAAACAATGTGGTGGTGCAGCTGGGTGGCCAAGAGAGGGCGCTGTGTGCTTTTGCTGCACTGGAGAGAACTGAATGTAGGTTATTAGGTGCACCGGGGTGATGTTGATAGGAGAGGTTGGTAGCAGATGTGTAATCCGTAGTGGCACATCACACACACACACACACACACACACACACACATATGCAGACACAAGGGCACTCAAGAAAAGACGCAACACTAAAAGCTTTTGGCAGAGCACATCTCCATCTTTGTGCTGGGACCTCTTTTTCTCTCTCTCTCACTCATACACACACACATGCTCAATAGTATGTCAAACTGAGATTAAAAAGATGAGAACATGTCTTATTTAGAACTTGAAGCTTTATTTCTTTATTTCTGTCACTAGAGTGAGAGCAGTGGAAATACCTCAGCTGCAGCAGAGGGAGGAGGAGGAGGAGAGGGGCTGGTTAGAGGGGACAGAAGGGGTGGGGTGGGGGGGGTTGGCAGGAGAGAGGGAAAGGGGGGATGAGGCTGACAGAGGGGGAGGTATGGTTAGTGTTCACTGGGTGTGGAGCGGGCAGGTTGAGGAGTGTATGCATGCATGTAGCATCACCAGGAATAGACTGTGTGAGTGTCTGAGCTTTAGGATTACCTGCCCGAAGCACAGGAAAACAAAGCTGCGTGAGTATGTTGCTCTCTTTCTTTGATGTTAAGACAGATTTCTACACGGATGCTCCTTTGTGGTGTCAGAAAAGTAGCAGAGACGGTCAGGAGCTGATGTGCCGGGCAGGTTTTTAAGCAGGTAGTTTGTAGGTGGAAGAACTTTATTTTGTGTGTGAAGAAAAGATTTGTATGAGTTTCAGCTCAAAAGGGTAAAACTGGTATTATTTTAATACTTAAGCATGAAGCAATCTTCTTCTGAGCTGCTTCTGATTTTCTTTAACACCCATAGATGTGTGTGTGTGTGTGTTTATTTGTGTTTGTGTGTGTAGAAATGCACATATATCCACTATAATATGCTTGGTGTTTTGGCCTTTTTCATACTTGTCACATTAACGATAAGGGACATTATGGAATATGAAGCCTGGTTTGAGCAGTGATTTTCTCTCTGTCACACTCATACGCTCGTACACTCTCGTACCCTTGTATAAGATTGAAGTGGTTGTGTCAGCACAGGAACTGTACCCCAGTGCCTCCCCTCGTCCCATGTGCTATGAAACTCATTATCACCACAGAGATTACAGATTCCCACAGCAACCTTGACATTTTCAGGGGTGTTGGCATGATGATAAGATTATATTTGAAATGAGATATCACACTCCCCCACCCCCACCCCCTTTTACTCTTTTATCTTCACTCGTCATCTGTGCATTTTATCCTGCTCTCATCTGTACTGTTTTATCTCCCTTGTAGTTGTTCACTTCCAATTTCCTGTTCCATTGCTTCACCTTTCTCTCATTAAATTCCTGACTCTTGTTGCACTAAATCTGAAAATCTTTTTTTTCTGAATCTGGCTTTTTTAAAAATACACAGGAAACACAAACTGTCAGCAACCAATTAAAGCTAATTGCCCCCATCTCTGTCCTCCTATTTTTTTCCCCTTTCAGTCAGTCCTCTGTCAGTTTTTCACATTGTACTTCATAGTTAAGTTTGCATGAAAAATTGCCTGCAGTGCTTTTTTTGACCTGTGCCACACACCCACAACCCACATTTGCACACACACACCTATTTTCTGCTGTGCTATTAAGACTGTTTCAGGGGAAGTAGCTCCTTCAGAGAAAAGGAGTGAATATGAATCTCAAGGTTAACCCATATGTGCAAGAGAATGTGAGTCACTGTGCTTCTTTTACACAGCAGGGGGTTAGTACGATGGATTTTTTTTTTTTTCCTTTTCTTCTACTAACTGTCTGCCTTTTTTCCCTGGCTTCGTTTGGACACAGAGAGAGGTAAACATGTTGCTTGCTTTCATACCTTAACCCTCTTGCAATACCACTCCATCATTTTGTTGTTGTTTAATTTCCTCTTCATCTCATTGTTCTTGTCTTCAAAGTGAGTCTTGATGTACTGTAGCACTGTAAACACACACTTAGACATGTAGGAAATGAAGGTGACCTCTTCTGTCGTTCTCTGTCTACAAGTATGCACACACACACACAAACACACACTTCTTTTGTGGAGACTTTTCCCTAAGGGCTGAGCTCAGAAATCTTGTTAACTTCATGCCTGTGTTTCCTGTTGCATGTCACAGTTTGAATAAAGTTATTCACTGTAGATTGGTTTTCTTTTTCTCCCTCTGAATGACGTAAATCCGCCCCGTGTGTGTTCATTACATTTGGTGCAGCTATATGTCTTCTACGAGCCATTCAATGTCTTCATTCCTCTCTCTCCCTCCTTTCTCCGTTCCTCTTTTCATTTGTACTATTCAGCAGTGTTAAATTGTTTTCGGCCCTAGTGCGCCCAGGGGAAAATTCTTTCCTGCTGTCACTCTTTTTAACTCCCTCTTGCATCACGCTGCTCTATTGATCTCTGAGGTCCATCGACCTGCATTTGTGTGTGTATGTGTGTGTTCTGTATTCTTCAGACTGATAAAGGTCAGTTCATCTTTCATCGTCAGTCTTAAAACTCAACACTGCCATCACAACCTGCTCTGTATTTTCCCTAGGTAGTGCCAAAATTAGCCCAAAACTATCCTCTTTTGTCATTTTCTCTTATGTTTCTACTGAACCTCGGGTTTTGCCTCTTTCTCAGGGACTTCGCATATGTGGCGCGGGATAAAAACACCAGGATCCTGAAATGTCATGTGTTCCGCTGTGACACGCCAGCCAAAGCCATCGCCACCAGCCTGCATGAGATCTGCTCCCGGGTGAGTGACAGGGACAGCGTGAAATCCCAAAAAGCTTTCAAAAGTCTTCTGTGAAATGTCTCAGTAGGATTTTGACATCTTTTTGACATCAATCTTTCAGAATTGCTTTATCTTGTACAAGAAAACGCTCCAATTAGATGAAAATGTAGGAAGTAAAAGCATTAGGCAACTTCACAACAGTATCAGGTCAAGTATTTCACACCCAGGCCTTTAGTGTTGTTCTACCTGACCTAATCCACCTTTTAATATCAATATAACACCATCAATATTATCCAATAAACACCATATAACTGCTGCATCACAGACAGGTACATGGCGAGAATGAACGTCATAACCAAAGCAAAAAACCAATGAACACAACTCAGCAGGTGTCCTTTCACTACAGCCACAGCTGAACCATGTAAATCATCTCAAACAAAATTATCATATTTATTTAATAAAATGACAAAACCTAAAAAATAAATACTCGCCAAAACTACTACTTATTTTTTAATATGTCTGTGCCCAAATCCATTTCTCCTCTGTCCTCTGTGTGTTGGGAAAACATCCATTAAATCTAAACCAGAATATTTTATCTTATGGAAGTTGCTACAGATGTGGTTTGCCAGTTGAGTTTACTCTGACTAACTTGCTCTTCCACCGTCTGATCAAATTATGTTAGTGTACGCCTGCTACATTACCCCCTTGTGGCCTATCTGAAATATAATTGGTGTTAAAGCTACAGGTTCATTACCATTTACTTTAACCCATAAAGACCCAGCGCTACTTTTGTGGCAGCTCACAATTTTTTCCTCTATATTTAACATTTCGTAAGTGATTTATCACTATTTATTGTAATATTGTCTTCTTTATTTTGCATTTTCTTTCAGTGAAAATCTGGTATTTTCCAATATTTAATTCACTGGTCATGTAGATCTTCATAAAAGCTCATTAAAGTTGAGGGCAATTATATCAAAAACAGAAAAAGTGGCTTTTTCAGCAAATATTTCATTAACTGAACCTAAAACCAAGTATCTCCATCCACTGTCATTGATCCAACTCCATTGGTTTTAGTGGTGAATCAAAGTTGTAGAAGATGACGTGTTTCCATGTTTACTATGGAGCCTCTGAACGTCCAAATGGGTCATTTCTGATGACCATGAAAAGAACAAAACTACTACTTATTTTTTGATATGTCTGTGCCCAAATCCATTTCTCCTCCGTCAGCCATTATGTGTTGGGAAAACACCGATTACATCTAAACCAGAATATTTTATCTTATGGAAGTTGCTACAGATGTGGTTTGCTAGTTGAGTTTACTCTGACTAATATGCTCTTCTGCTTTTTACACCAATTATTTACATGGATTAATAGAATTAGCGTTTCAGAAGTTATATATATATATATATATATATATATATATATATATATAAGTTAAATATCTTACATTAGTAGATGGTTTTGGATGTTTGGATCTTTATGGGTTAAGCTCCAGAATCTCCACTGTTGATTCCGAGCCTCAAGGCAGATTTCTTTTACCCAGCAACACATAATGGCTGAAACATGATTGGACAAAGGCTCTAACATACACATACACCACTGGAAACAGTGACCAAGAGAAAATATACCAAATAAAGAGAAGCGACCATTAGGCGTAATTTAATGCATTTTCATGGAACAAATTTAAAAATGCCCTGCCCTATAAAGGCCCCCTATTCCTTCACTGGTAGATAGTCACTAAATATCACACATTTTGTGCTCAGAGTTCTTGCAGTTTTATCTATTAAAGCAAATGACTAGAGATTTTGGGGCTGAAATCATCTCAACCTATTCTCAAACTTAAAATGGGTCTTAGATTTAGCATGTAGAATCCACTAAAGATGGGATTTGGAAAGAAGTCTCATATTAAATTTTTAGTCCATATAGGAATCCTTTCCTTCTTTTTCTATGTAAGAAAATAGACCAGGAACGCATACTGTTTATTGTCATTATCACAATTTGCTAAACAAATGGAAATGAAACTCCTCGAAAGCCCAGTAAATGGTGGCAATTATACCACGAAATACAGAACAGGAGACATGCGAATAAACAATACAAACCGTTAAACAGTTGGAGGTGAATTAAATACCCTACTTATATCCACATGTAATGCAGTGTGATTACAGGTTGTAATATCTGGAGGGACAAAAAGCTTGAAGTCAGCACAAAGTGATAATGACCTGGTGCTAAAAACAAACTGAAAAAAACAACACTTTTGGTTCCATCAAGTTGTGAAAAGGTGAAATCAGTGGCTTGTTTTCAGAATCTGCTGTTATAATCCAACTGTTCATTTTCAGTTTATAGTTTTTAATCATACACCTCTGCAGTTTGGAATAAATGTAAACTTGAAAACTTTATTTATTTTACTGAAGACATAAAACACTCCTACTCCTCCTACTGTGAAAGGCCCACCTTGACTGCTTTTACAGTCATATTTACTGCTTCAAAATACATATATCCATTACATCTTCATCTTTGCAAGTTTATGTGGTGTAAAAGATGTCCCAGACGAGAAGAAACTAGTCAAAATTCCAAGCTCCAAACACATTATTTCTCTACCAAACTTATTTATCAGATAGCTTTCTCTGCACTACATGTCCATTGTTTAATAAATACAGATTGATGCCAACAGGGTTAGGAGACAAGTGTTCAGTGTGTGTGTGACTGTGTGTTTTATTGTGTCTGATTTATTTACTGGACTCTTTTCACATTTAATAGACTTTCCCTTTGTCCCTGTCGTAATAAAACACAGTTATAGCCTCTGGACTTTAATTTAATTTCGGAAAAGATCTTTAAACGCTTTGGTTATTTATGCAGACTCATAATTCTGTGGGATTGTACGTTAGTTAAAGTCTTTTAAAGGATGCGAGTCTGCAGGTTTTTTCTGATTCTCACAAAGGACCATTAATGTAGTGCATTTCTGATAAAGATTTTGTTGACATTTTTCCTTTATATCTGTCATATTTTCTGATTCTGACACCAAATTTAAAACCACATAGAAGGATAAATGTTGCTGAGATTCTGTGATATATATGGAACATTTTACATGTAGTCCTTCAGTGCATATGTCAGTGTGAGCAATCATGCACATCTGGTTCTGTACTCGCGCATACATGTTTCTAGAGGGAGTTGCACTGCAGAAAAGGCTTTTACTCTGCTTTATGAAAGAGAACTGTGACCTGGTTAATGTGTGTGTGGTGCTCCCCAGGTGAAAACAGTAGGCAGAATGACAGTATCAGGGGTGAAGCTGTTCTAGGTTTTCCTGGGCACTTTTGTGTTGACTCTTTCATCTTTTTTCCTCCCTCATCTCCTTTTACTTTCACACATTTTGCTCCTTGTCTCTTTACCCCACCTCCCTTGTGTCTTTGCCGCTGCATATAAATTCTGCGGTTTTTACATGCTTGTACTTTTTGCTCCCCCTCTCAGTCTGTTCCTAACCCTCTTCATCCAATCCTTCTTTTTCCACAGATAATGACGGAGCGAAAGAATGCTAAAGCGATGGCAGGAGGCTCTCTCCAGGACAGGATGCAGGCAGGACTTGATCTTCCTTTACAAGGTAGGCCTTAAAGGAGTGATATTTTGCTTTTTTTAAATGGAACAATACATTTTAAAACATTTCCCTGTGGTCTACATAAAGTGTAAATGCTATGCTTGAGTCTGAATTCTTCATTGATTCAACTCCACAAGCCCATCTTCAACCCTATTTCTGAGTTATGACAACAGAAAGGTTGTTTTGAGCGCTGACCCTTTAAATGCAAATGAGCCACTTCACACCCCACCCCCTACAGGTTGTTGGCAGTGCTCCTCTGTCCCACTCGGCCACCTGTGTTCGTTAATACAACCAACAACTAAACATTTTAGGTAATCGGCTCGAAGTTTGGACATATTTTCAGTATGGACTACAACCGCTGCTGCTGATAAACAATTATGGCATTCTCTGAGAAATGTCGGAAGTCTTGACCTTATATTTGCAAATGTCGTGATGTAACTAGTTATAGATGTAACAAATTAAGAAGGAATTAAAAATGGTTGTAGAAATCCTTTTGATTTTTGCCAGAATGAATATGAAGATAACTTTGCAGCACCTGGAGGGTTCAAATCCAAACTTTTTGAACTATTAGGGTCCAAATACACAAATAAATGTACTAAAGACTAAAAAAGTGGGTTTAGCAAAATATGACCCCTTTAATACACACAGTACTTAAACGCTGGAAAATATTTCTCTGTGTCTGTGGCAGCACTAATGTTGTGGTGTCAGTGGTTCAAACAAATCAAGATAAATGCAGAAGTGGAACATAGAATTGATTGGTTTATTCCAAATATTTTTCAACAGTCTATTTCAGGTGCCTTAAAATAAAAATTGATAGATCTTATTTATAGTGTACAGTGTATATCGAAGAAAAATGACACTTAATGTATGAAAGCAAGCTTTTAATCCATTTACGTCTTTTCTTAAGTATCAAAAAGACATCTCAGCAAAATAAATGATTAATACAGTACTGTGAAATGTGTCTTTGTCATTAATATGTTGCTGTGTTTGCTGTATATTCCAGTTGTACATAAATTAGTATAAAGACTGAGAAATGCATGCGTGGTCATGCATTTCAGAAAAAAATATAAATATTTTAGGAGTCATTTGTGGTCTGGACAGTGAAAAGCGTAAAAGCCTATGGGACATTCTGAAGGTGT
Source organism: Sphaeramia orbicularis (assembly GCF_902148855.1). NCBI lineage: Eukaryota > Metazoa > Chordata > Actinopteri > Kurtiformes > Apogonidae > Sphaeramia > Sphaeramia orbicularis. Next base: position 42,002,524 of record NC_043957.1, read on the forward strand.
CTAATATAACACAGGATTATTTAAGAAAACATCCAGACAGTCAACTCGAGAGAATTGAAGATACTGAATCCAAATGGAGGTCACACTAAATATTGACTACCTGCAGAAGATGTTTACTTCTGTTTTGTGGGTTCAATAACATGCACATATTTCCTGCATGTTTCTTGTTAGAAATAAAGGCACACGTCAGTTACAACCTTGCATAAACAACAACGCTAAAGGCTGCCTAAGACTTTTGCGCAGTACTGTATTTCATCCTCTTTACTGCAGTAAACATGAAAAAAGTAAAATGTACTCAAAGTAAAAAGAACATCTGATTCTGAATGACACATCATATTAATTCAGTGAGAAGACGGCGTTACAGTGTTTTCATCTCATGTTTTTTACATCATTTCCTTCTTGTTATGTTTATGGTGTTTGACCATGTACTGTTGGTTACACAAGTATATGTTATTGTTCCATTCATTTAGGTTGGTCCTCATGCTGAGAAAAATAACTGTAATGAATTATAATAATAATAATAATAATAATAATAATAATAATAATAATAATGAAATAATTGGTAATTCCTCTCAAATGCATGTTGTTTTGAGAAAGAGTAGAAAATACTTATGTGTGGATTTAAATGAAGGGTGTGAAAGTAAAAAAAAAAAAAAAGCAGTCAGGAAAGCAAAAACACATGTGTAAAGAAGAAATAGCTGAAAATAAAGTGTATTAAGGACGTATTTGTGCTTTGTTACTTCCCTCTTAGATCAGCTCTTTGTTAAGTCACAGATACATTTCCAATATACAAGAATAGAAACTAGGATTAAAATGGTGGATGTCAAGCTGTGTTTATGACAGATGGCTCTTATTTATCTCTATGTAATTGTTTATCGGTAGTTGTTTTCATCACATTAACCCTTTAAAACCAAAAACTATTTTTGGGATGACTTCCAAATACATTTTTATATTAATTCTATATTTTATCCTTTTCTAAGTGATCATCATATGTTAAAATATTATCGTCTGCATTTTGCATTTCTCTGTAGATGTTCCTAAAAGCCCAGAGTAAATTCAATGGTTATTAGTTATATCAAAATGGAGAATAATATATCATTAACTATGCGTAGAAATAAGTGTCTCCAACCACTGTTATTTGTCAAACTACATGGGGTTATTTGATGAATTAATGTTGTAGAGGATGACAGTGTTTCCACGTTCACTATGGAGTCTCTGAGCGTCCAAATGGGTCATATCTGATGAGCATGAAAAGATTTTACCTCAGTTATTTATATGCATTGATGGGATTATTGGTTCAAAAGTTACTAAATATTTTAAAATATTTTAGATCAGTAGATGGTTTTAGTCAACAGTGGCTGTTGAGGTCTTTGAGGGTTAAATCGTGATTCCTGTTAGTACCTCATGAATATGGATGTGGCTTCTCCCCAGCAGAGTTTCCCACACCAAAGACAGAGCTGGTCCAGAAGTTTCAGGTGTACTACCTTGGAATGCTGCCCGTGGTCAGACCAATAGGTCAGTCATGAGCTCTGTGATCACGTCATATTGAATGTTTGATAACTTATTTCATCTTCATGTTTTAATATTAGGATTGTTCTTTTTCTTGAACACCATCTGCTCCAGGTATGGATATACTGAATGGAGCCATAGACAGTTTAATTGGCTCCTCCAACAAAGAGGACTGGACTCCAGTAGCACTCAACGTGGCAGATGCTACTGTCACCATCAGCAAAGACAAGGTGAGACAAACATCTGCTGTGACTCTTCTGCAGGTTCTTACATTCACCTTATGCTGTCATTTTTAATATTAAAAAAAAAAAAATTAAATACAGTTAGAGGCACTTGTACCAATGTAAGTGTAGCAATGTAGTAGTAGTTGTAGTGATGGTAGTAGTAGTAGTAGTGATGATAGTAGTAGTAGTAGTAGTAGTAGTAGTAGTGATAGTGATAGTAGTTGTAGTTGTAGTGATGGTGGTAGTAGTATTGATGGTGGTAGTAGTAGTAGTGGTGGTGGTCGTAGTAGTAGTAGTAGTAGTGATGCTGATAGTATTAGTAGTAGTAATGATGGTGGTGGTGGTAGTAGTAATAGTAGTAGTGATGCTGTTAGTATTAGGTATAGTGATGGTGGTGGTGGTGATAGTAGTAGTAGTAGCAGTGATGGTGTCAGTATTAGTAGTAGTGGTGATGATGGTGGTGGTAGTAGTAGTAGTGATGGTGTTAGTATTAGTAGTAGTAATAGCAGTAGTGGTGTTAGTAGTATTAGTAGTAGTAGTAGTGGTGGTGGTGGTGGTAGTAGTTGTAGTAGTAGTAATGATGGTGGTAGTATTAGTAGTAGTGGTGGTGGTAGTAGTGATGGTGTTAGTATTAGTAGTAGTAGGGATGGTGGTAGTAGTAGTAATAGTAGTAGTGTTAGTAGTAGTAGTAGTGATGGTGGTGGTGGTGGTAGTAGTAGTGATGGTGTTAGTTTTAGTAGTAGTAGTAGTAGTAGTGGTGGTGGTGGTGTTAGTAGTAGTAGTGATGGTGTTAGTATTAGCAGTAGTAGTGGTGATGGTAGTAGCAATAGTAGTAGTGATGATAGTAGTAGTAGTGGTGGTGAAGGTTGTACTAGTAATATAATAATGTAGTAGTATATATTGTAGTAATAATAATACTGTAATAATATAATATTGTATGATTATTATACTATTACACTACTATTACAATAATACAATAATAATATAGTATGAGGTCAGTATGAGTGGTGCAGTGGATAGCACTGGTGCTTCACAGCAAGAAGGTCCTGGGTTCAATTCCAACACCAGTTGATGGGGGTGGGACCTTTCTGTGTGGAGTTTGCATGTTCTCCCCATGTCCGTGTGGGTTCTCTCCGGGTACTCCGGCTTCCTCCCACCATCCAAAGACAACCACTGATAGGTTAATCGGTTAATCTGAAATTGCCCATAGGAGTGAATGTGAGGTCCAGTGACCCAAATAAGTAATAAATACAAATAAGTTCCTATTCTCTACATGTTGGAAACCTTCTAAAGAATCTTAAACACGCTGTCTCTGTGCAGGATGAACAGGAAGTGCTGGTGGAGTGTCGCGTGCGTTTCCTCTCCTTCATGGGTGTTGGACATGATGTGCACACGTTTGCCTTCATCATGGACGCTGGCGGCCATCGTTTTGATTGTCACGTGTTCTGGTGTGAGCCCAACGCTGGGAGTGTGTCGGAGGCTGTTCAGGCAGCTTGTATGGTGAGTCACCAAGCGAAAACATGGCAGTTAAGGCTAAAATACTCTGTGAAAATGATTATATTGAATTACTTTCAATGTACAGTTGTTGAAATGAGGGGGATCAATGCTTTCGTTACAATAATTTTTTGCTAAAGTGAAGAAATTATGTATTTAATGTGGAAAAATATAGTTTTCATGCATAAACACAACTGCAAACAAGTAGCAAGTCTAACCCATATGAGACACTGTCAGTTTAAAACATACAATCCAGGCAAATCACTTAAAATCAAATATAGAGCACCTACAGTGGTGGAAAATAGTTTGGATGCCTCATGTATTTGTGATATATTGCATTCAGATTCACTCTTATGTCATAGAAGTTGTACTTCATTACTTCATTCCGCTCCTTTTTGAATGTTTTTTGTAAACTTAAAAAAAAAATGTTTGCTTTGTTTTTTTTTATCTTTCTTTCTTTTTTTTTGGGGGGGGGGTTATATTCAAAAAATAAATAAAGTGTGCCCAGTATTGTACCAACATCCAAACCCAGTGGTTTCAGTCTGCACATGCTCTGTTCTGTCGAAGTAAAAACAGGACGTTTCATCAAAATAATGAAACACATCCAGGACATGACATGTTGAAACTGTTTAAAATTTAGTTTTTTTATGTTTTCTCGTTAACAATAAACACAAATCATTTGCATTTGTTTATGGTTTATGTTTTTGTAAAATTTGAAGGGTGTCCAAAAACGTATTTCCACTGCTGTAGCATCACTTCCTTCTTCTTTCTTCTTCCTTCATGTATAATCACAAACCAGATTCCTCTCTGTTATGATGCAGCTCATTAGCCGTGGTTACCAATCTTCCTCTGCGTGTGTCTGCTGTGAGTCACAAGATTTGTCGACTGTTGGTTGTGTTATTGATCACACATCACAACATTAGATATATGGACACAAGCACACACAGACGGGCACACACACATTCACACTAAAACTGATTCATGACGACAGGAGTCATCAGTCATGACTATTGATCACATATACCAGGCTGCACCAGTCCACTTTTCTCTTCTTCTCTCGTACACATTCACACAGACAGTCGTATACTTGGCAGCTGTAACTCTCTTGTATTTACAACATGTCTCTCTGTCTGTATCTGTCTCAGCTCCGGTACCAGAAATGTTTGGTAGCCCGACCCCCCTCCCAGAAGGCCTGTGGTTCATCTCCGCCCGGTGACTCCGTGTCCCGTCGGGTCTCGACCAGCGTGAAGAGAGGCGTCCTGTCGCTCATCGACACCCTCAAACAGAAGAGACCAGTCACGGAGTTGCCGCAGTAACCGTGGTTGCCAGTACCAACCCTCCGCTACAGCCCCCAATCACTATGGTAACTAGTTGCATCGCTGCAGAAACACCTCACCGCCAGAGACCCCAGTAACCATGGAAACACAGTAAAGCCCGAGGGTTTTTGGGAAATCCTGTCACGATTCCTTCGTTTCCTGGAGCAAATTGGAATTTCAACTCAAGAGTTTATCAGCTCTCGAGCAGCAATTCACATCTGTCTCCTCGAAATAACTGAGAGGAAACAAAACTCACCCACATCTAGAAGGAACAACCACAATAAAACACGTGAATGATGATCATAACGGTGTTTATGTACATAGAAGTAACTCTCATCCCCCTTAAGCACAGAGACGTGTGAGGAAAGAGAGCCAAACACTGAAGAATAAAGAAGTGCTCCTTCAAGCACAGCACGTGTGATGAGTGAACTCATTGCTGCCCAAACTGCTGATCTCCATACTCTTGTTGTATTTGTGTCTGTGCCTGTGCTGCCAGCATGACCTCGCACACCTGGCCACACCCCCTGTCATCCACCTGGTTGTCCTGTTAGTCTGTAGTGGCTTTTTCCCCCTCTGTCCCCTTTTTCCTCTGTAGACAGTAAAGTCACCTGACGTGAAGAAATCAGGAGTCTGATTCAGTAATTGGATTAAGATGCAGAACAGACCTGGGCCTTTCTGCCCCTCCTCTACAGCACACGCTAACCTGTTAAACTGATCCTGCATGAAATTTTTATATCATAGTGATGCATTCTTGACAATATCAATACACTGCTGCTGCTGCTGCTGCTGCTGCTTTCAGAGACCGAGGGGGTGAGAAATCAGAAGCCACCATGTTTTCCTTTTCTTCTTCAGCCCAGAGGGTCGGAACGAGCGGTGAACTTTCACCCGAAAGCATTGCTCATGTACTTCCTGTGTAGTTTTTTTTTTTTCCTCTCTCTTTCTATCCTTTGTTACCCCTTGGAAGATGACAGACGATAGCCATAATGGAGGTAGAGATGGAGGGATGGAGCGAGTGCACCCCCCATCCCCCTGGTAAACTGTACCAGACTGCTGCTCTAGACAGGCTGCTGCTCTTTGATACACATGCTGGAGGTGGTTGGACCGATTATTCCTTTAAATCTCACCTCAGTGTTAATCCTCGGAGACTTCATGTCCACTAATAAAAGAGGATGGAAATGAGGCGAGAGGAACCAAGACTGAAGGAATGTGTTTTTATACGTGGGGAATGGCTGCGACGATTGTTTGTGCACAGCTGGTGAGAAGGAGAGAAACTGACTGTGGTCTCCAGATGTTTTGGAGAGTAATGCCGACAAAGAGGCTCAACACTAACAAGACTTTCCTGGGCTACTATCTATCTGTCTCCAGGGTTCTGTTCACTTGAATGCGCCTTCTCTGTTTTTTTGTTTTGTTTTGTTTTGCATTGCCTACAGTACTTACTGTACATCTGTTTTCATCAGTGCCACCAGATCTTACTTTTGGTTTGTTTTTATTTGTGTTTTTTCTCCCATAAATCTCAGTTCAGCACTGCTGGCTCCTTATATATCCACATATCCACATTTGACTGTTTGATAATAATGAAGTCCTTCATATTTCAGATTCGTTTCCAATAGTATGGATGTTTTTCTTCCTGAAGATGAACAAAAACGTAATAATACTGAATACACTCCATTATTAACAGTCATGTATGTGGATGAGGTTGAAGGTGCGAGGATTGTAACTGAGATTTTGGCAAGAAAGTTAAACCACATCACCTTCTTTTATCAAAAGGATGTTGAAATGTGAATAAAATGATAAATGTGTGTGTACATAATATCCATTTAATGTAACCTTTGGCATTAATCATTGTTATAAGCTATCTTTTCATTTCTGAATGTCTTTTATTTGTCTTTTCTATTATTTTCTTGTATTGAAATGCCTTTTTTGAGAACTCACCAAATGGCCAAAGTGTAAAATATTGATATACAATGTTGTAGATAAGAAAAATATGAGAGCAAATAATAGAAAGGAGAGGCGATTGGAAATTTTCACAGTTGTCAGTTAAGTTGATACTGAATATAACTGAGCAATTATCTATGCATTCTTTTGATCTTGAGAAATGGAAAGTCGTACAAAGCCTTGCATGCCCGCGGACGGTTGAAAGAACAACTGTATGTATTGAACAGAAATATTTTTTATTTTATTTATTCTATTTTGTAAAGGTATATACTGATTTTATTAGTTGGGGCAAGTAAAGTCTGTTGACTCTGTATCATTGTCTCAGTCTCTGGTTAACTCACAGCACTACAACAGGCTCTGCTCTGCAGTTAAAGACAGATAAAGGAAAATACCTTCACCTTGTACAGTGCTATAAGAGCTGGGAGTCAACTGCTGCTCAGAATGACAAACAGCAGAAGGAAGAGCAGGAAGAGGATGATGGCAACAGCAGTGGACTCCCAGTGTCTCTGTCAACTTCACACGCATAATCAAATACAAACACACACTCCATTTCCCTCAGATGGATGTGTTGCTTCCGTTTGCTGCTCACTGATTTGTACACTTTATCAATGTAACCAACTGTGAGAATAAACAGCATTATAAAAGAAAACACCTGGCTGTTGTGTGTCTGTGTTTTAACCACTTCAAAGTTATTAATAAATCATTTTCAGTAACATGTTTACTTATAATTACTCTATCAGTCTCCTTGACCAATTCACTGGCCTAGAAGTGGAGTTTGTCTCCAGGTGCTGCACAGCAGCACAGCTACTGATATTTTGTTCTTTCTGAAATAATGCCATTATGGTGAACTAAATTGTATTCAAGATTAATAGGAATGAATTGAAATATAGCTCTTTTTTTTGAAGTCATACACACTGAATAATTAATAATACATTTTCCTGAATGACTTAAAGAATATTCCATTTGAGATTCAGCTTGGCATTATACAATTTATCGATTCACTTATTACTCACTGAATACTGACATCAAATACATTTCTACTCTGTGACATTAACCTACAAGATGAGCTTTTCTTGGAGATGATGACAAATGGTTTATACAGCTTTTTTGAAAGAGGTCCTGTTAACCCCACAAACATAATAACCTGCAAACATAATAAAAATTTGCAGTGTTTAACATAATAATCCCACAAATATAATAACAGTCGCCTACCACAAACATAATACCTCATTTCCCACAAAGGTAGTAGTTATTACTTTTTGTGGGGATTTATTACGGTTGTGGGACAGTAAAAAACGTCAGTTTCCAAAATTGTAATAACTTGCTACAAATGTAATAAATTAGTATCTCACATACATTTAAGTAATGCATGCATGAAAATTCATTCATATTTCTTTTTCTTCCCATTTTGTCTTGTCCTTTGGATACTTGCCTTTTTAGAATGATCAAATGTTGCGGTTACACCACATGGTACTAATTCCAGATTAATAGGTGTTTAATTACAAATACAAGTGGAGGAACAAAACAGAATGGGTAAAAATGTTGTAAAGGTTTTATTATGAAAGCTTCAGTATGAACTGGATATTGTTTATTCTCATTCAGTATAATAGAAGCCTATGTTTGAACCATGTAAATAAAATGTCTGGATTTGATTACGATAACAATGGAGACAGTAGGAGCACACTGGGAAAATGAGGTATTACATTTGTGGTAGGCAACTGTTATTACATTTGTGGGATTATTATGTGAAAAGCTGTAAATTTTTATTACGTTTGTGGTTTATTACGTTTAACAGATCCCATTTTACCATTTAAAATTCATGTAATTTCAGTAGTAGTGACTAGAGAGAGAACAGCTACTTAATACATGTGTTCTCTGAAAATAAGAAAACAAAAAAATGGAACATGCTTTATTTCCTTTGTGATTATCACTGAGAGTCTATGTGAACATCAGTCCGCCTGATTGTCTTGGGAATTTGAGGACTTTGCAGATGTTTGTGCAAACTGAGGGCTTGAGTTCTGCCTCGACACAGAGGCATCGCTCCTGCTGCTCAGGGAGCTGCAGGACTTGGAGGAAACATCTGGAAGGGCAACGTCTGATGGTTTCAGATCCTCATGTGTTGCCTCGTCCTTCCCACGTGGGTCCATCTTCTTCTGGGCCTTCAGAGTGCTCCCTGCTTTACCTGCGTCCTTCAGTGTGACCTTCTCAGGCTCTGGTCCTGTGTGGTGGGAAGGTGCAGCAGGATGGACAGATGATGGGTGTTTTCCTGCTGATGCAGGTGAATCAGATCTGCTCTGCTGGTCTCTGAGTTTTTTCACTAGAGGGGTGATGAGTGACAAGCGGGCAGAGGCTTTTGCAAAGGACATTAGTGAGAGTGTAAGACGGGGGATTCTCCGTGGTTTTGTTTTTGTCAGACGCCTGTAGTTGACTTTCTTCTTCTTTGGTTTCTTCTTGTTGGTTTTAGACTTAGTGCCAACCTGGGTCTGTTTTGGGTGTTGTTTCAGCTTTCCTTTCCGTCCTTTCATGCCTTTCTTCTTCTTCCCATCCTTTTTCCCTTTATTTTTCTCCCTTTCCTCCTCCTTCTCCTCATCTTCCTCCTCACTATCCTTAAAGTCACCCTCACCTTCCTCCTCTTCACGTTCTGAGTCTTGTTCATTCATGAGCTCCGTTCCTGACCGGCCTTGGCTGGAGGCAGATGAAGGTTTGCTTGTCGCCGCTGTTTGATGGCTTTTCTTGCTCTTTCCCTTTTTGCCAGGTTTTGATTGTTCAGGGATTATTCCACCCAGGAGGCCCTTTGCTGCCGCCCTTGCCAGCACATCCTGGACTGTTTCCACTTTAGTGGGATCTGCCTGAGAAGAGCAAGGACAGTTTAAGATTATATGTGAAGATACAACACGTTAAAACAACGGGTCTCAGGGGGAACATAGAGCCAAGGAGGTCTATACAGCAAAACATGAAAAAGAAATGAGCCGTAAACTGAACCTGCAGAGGAGGAGGATCATTTCTACACCACTTCTCCTAAACCTAAAGAGGCGAAGGGAGGTGAAATGCTCAATATAATTCCAGTGAAAATAGTACATGTACATGGTTAAAGTGTATATTTATGTGGGGTTGAAATTTCTCAATTCAAAGACGCATTGCAATATGGAAATCATAATCAAATGATGAGACCAGTGAATATTTATAAGTCTACTTGTATTGCACTGCAGGCATGGTTAGGTTTTGCTTTTTTAATGTTGATGTGCTGCATACAGACAGATACTGGTACTGAAAAGATGCAGTTGTTTATTTTAGACTGTTCAGATGTACCTGACTGTCTGTTAACTGATGTAGAAGTACTTATTATTATATAGAAAACTGAGGATCCACTGCATTTAGAAGCGTCAGTGTCAGTGAATGTTAATAGAATCGACTCTTGAGGCAAATGAAGTCACACCTCTAATGAAATGTAAACGCGGTTGGAGTTGCTGAAAATGCTTCCATTTCCTTTCCCTTCTCTGTCTCTGTCTGCCTTCATTTCCTTACACTCTTTTCTCACAAATGAAACTTGAATGATGTTCAGCTCTCTTCTTAAAATACTGCAAATGCATCTTTAATTCACTCCAGAGTGTTTAATCTGTCTTGCGCTGTTGTTCATTTTTCTTACTCTGACAGCAATATATGCACAAGTCATTTTGGAAAAACCTAAAGCCTAATTTTAAGCTGCCAAACTCACAGTTTATGATGAAATGAGGAAGAGCTCAGTCTGCTACAGAAATGAATGATGGCAGCCTGTAGGATAGTTTATGGTTTTCTGCAGTTTTCTGGACACATGGATCCTGTTTTTTTTAATGAAGATATCTTATGTCTCCTTTTGATATTCTATAAAAGAGGTAGAATAGAATAGAATAGAATAGAATAGAATAGAATAGAATAGAATAGAATAGAATAGAATAGAATAGAATAGAATAGAATAGAATAGACTTCATTTTGCCATTTCCACAGTATAGGTACATTGGAATTCTTGTGCGTTTCCCTGAGTCACAGAGTTAAAAAAGACACAAACAAAAGCAACACATAAACACAGCTAAAACATATAAAAACAGTTATTGCACAGACACAAATCCGCTGTAAAATAGAGTGCTGTATCAAAGAAATCGGTGGCTCTTTCTTTTCTCTCCAGGCTGCCATGGGTCTATTTCAGATCCCTTTAAATTGTCCTGCAGCACAGTTCAACTTGTGCAGAGTTTTTCATCTGAGCAGCACTGAGCCGACTCAGACGTGTAACCAAATCTGCAGCAACACCTCTGATTTGATTTCAGTCACTGTGAAAGCATCTGTCGATAATTACACATGACGGTCATTAGATGTTAAATCACTGCACTTCATTCAGATAGGTGAGGATGTCTCGCCCCTACAGGAAAAAAAATACAAATGTACAAAAAGGAGAAGTTCCCTGCCTGCATCGGATCAAAGCAGCAGCATCTCATTTCCTTCTGTTGTATTTTTCTTCTTTTTTTTATGTGATGGAAAGGAGAGAAGAAAGAGGAGGGGGCAAATAGATGGAGCCATGAGGTGATGCAACAAGGCTGGTGAGAAGCAAGGAGAGCTGGAAGAACGATCCAGAGAAATATCCATTCATCTTTGAGCTAACGTACTGAAATGTTTCAGTGGTTCAGGCGTATTTCATCTTTAACTTGTCTCTTTTTTATGGAGTCTTGGAATAATGCTGCAGTGTTTCAAGAGTGTGTGTGTGTGTGTGTGTGTGTAGATAAGCACAGCCGACCGACCTCCCAGCAGACAGACAGTAAAAGAGTGCAGCCTCAGCACTACTGGAAGGTCTTGTTGCAAACCAATCACACACTTTTACTCCACACACACACACTAGAACACACATACACACCTCCCTTTCTCTGTTCTCTGTCAATCTTTACACACAACCTTGCCTTCTACATTTTTCCTCTCCCCTCTCCCTCTTTCTCACCTGTCTGGACAGCCTCGCTATGAAGCAGCCGTTGGTGAACTGAGAAGGCTCCAGCCTGAAAAACTTGGAGTCTGCTGTGTCTCCTGACTGGGAGTCATCGGGGAAAATCGGCCCGTTCACCCTGAGAGAGAAGCACAGCAGCAGGTGTGACCGCACCGAGGCTACAACTCATGGAAAAGTTGTTAAAATGTGCAATGTGGCGTTTTAACATAAATTCATCATTGCCACATTAATTCAACAACGGCTATAAACGAAAGAGTCCAATACACACAGGAAATGACATCAGAAAATAACACCAAGGTACCATAAATAATGTTGACAACCATGTACCAGAATTTTGTTTTATTTTATTTATTTTTTATAAATCACCCTCTTCTGTCACCTTTTTTATTTTTATTTTCAGTAGAACTTTTGCAACTTTAGTAATAAATTCAGCCACAGTTTTTTGCAACGCTGTCCACTCTCAGCTGTGGAAGGTCAACAAAAGTGCACAAACATACAATAAGAGTTTGCTGTGGATGTAATGAAAAGGTCCACCAGGTTCACAGTGTGTAACAGTGCAGATTGTCCCGCTTAGAGCCTCAGGACAAAAACATTTATCGACCCTGCACTGCCAGCTGTTACTGACTGTTCCTGTATATTACACATCTGCCATATGGGCTCGCAAAAGTTGGATAAAAGCTCTCAGCAGACAAAACACTGTCTCCAGCCTGTTAAAACTAAATAAGATTGGATGTGACCTTCATTCACTTTATAATTCTCAGTGCAGAGCTATATTTAGGCGCTGAGGTGCAATACAGATTTGCAGCAGGTGTACATTTGCACTTTTTCATCCTGACTCTAGGATGAACTGCTGTCCCCACAGCAGCGACAGATATACTTTATATACACTGATGATGCAAAAGCAGCACAAGTCCAACTTTATTTCCTCACTGTGGTTTTAACATATTTAGGTTTAGGTCATACAAACATAAAGGTCACATGTTTAACCCGTAAGGACTCAGTGTTACTTTTGTGTCAGTTCCCAAAGGATTTTTTCTCTATATTTAACCTTCCTTGAGCGATTTATCACCATTTATTGTAATATTATTTTCTGTATTTTGCGTTTTTTCAGTGAAAATCAGGTATTTTCCTCCATTTAATTTACTGATCATGTAGATCAGGGGTGTCAAACTCATATTAGTTCAGGGGCCACATTCAGCTTAATATGATATAAAGTGGGCCAGACCAGTAAATTAATATAAATAATAGGATAAGAACTTAGAAATAATGTCAACTCCAAAGTTTTTTTCTCTGTTTTTGAGAGAAAAAAGTCAGATTCCGTAATGAAAAGGTTTACATCTATGAACCGTACTTGAATGTAACATGAACAAATATGAACCTGAAAATTCTTAAGAAAAATCAGTGCAATTTTAACAATATTATGCCCTAGTTTATCATTTATACATGTGCATCACAACTTACAGATCACAGTGGATCTACAAACACACAAAACATTTAATAAAAAGCAGAATATTGGTAAAATTCCATATACTTCTCTTAAGAAATTTCCAGTTATTCACATTTTTCGCAAAAGGCTAGTCTGTAAATGTAAACATTTTTGTGTAATTTTATGGTTGTTTTTTTTTAACATGACAACAAAGAGAAAAATTTTTAGTTTTCATTATTTATAGGTTATTATGATAGTATTTTACTGGTTCTGACCTACTTGAGATTGAATTGACCTAAAATGATTCTAACATCCTTGATTATTAATATCGTCAGTGTAATTTCTGCGACACCTGTGATATAGATGTTCGTAACAGTTCAGAGTACAGTTGATGGTTATTATATCATTAACAGAGAATACTGAGGAAAAAGTCACTTTTTCAGTCAAATCTATCATTAACTGAACATAAACCAAGTGTCTCCATCCACTGTCATTGATCAAACTTGGTTGGTTTCACTGGTGAATCAACGTTGTAGAAGATGATGTTGTTTCTATGTTCACTATGGAGCCTCTGAACTTCCAAATGGGTTATATCTGATGACCATGAAAAGATGACAAATTACATTTTATACCAAACAATTATTTACAAGTATGGATTGAACCAGTGGATCAAAAGGTATTAAAGATTTTAGATCAGTAGATACTTTTGGTTGGTGATGGATGTTTGGGTCTTTTTGGGTTAAAGGGAATGTATGAGCTTATAGGCAAGAGTATGTACTATTAACAATACAGACAGATATTTAGTTATTAAGCAAATCAATTAAGTAAATATTGATATAACATCAGTATTAACACAAAATATTTTTTTAAAGCGCACATAAATACATATTTGTGAGGGGGAAAAATTACATAATTAGAAATAAATAAAAAGGTAAATAAATGCACAAATAAATGTATAAACAACTTGAATAAATACATAAATGTACAAATAAAAAAATACATGTATTAATATATAAATAATTAAATGCTTATTGATAGGATCAATGCATCAACAAGTATTAAACAATTACATCAGTGGATGGTTTTGGTAGACAGTGAATGTTTGGGTCTTTAAGGGTTAATATGACTTGACTAGTTCTAACAAAATCCTATTACTCTCTTTATTTTTGGTCAAAATAGTGGAAACAGCTCAGTTTTTCCAGTGCATTTGTGGTTTAAACCTGTGGACAAGCAATGAAAAGCCTGACTTCATAATTATTAAACACTTTATGGCAGAAAAAAATAAATAAATGCACAAGAGAGCAGGTGTGTGCATTCGTTTGTGTGCATCTGTTACATTATGGAGGCATAAGTCTCTTTACAGTGAGAAATTCACCCCATTATGGGGACCAAATTAATGTCTGTATAATATAAATTGTTAAACTTGAGGGTTAAAATTTGGTTTTAGAATTAGAGTTGGTGGTGGTTATAATCAGGCTGTCTTCAGGATTTAATGTCCCTCGTGTGTGTATTCACCTGAAGGGAAGCAGTTTGTGGTGAGTGTGTGTTTTCTCCAACACTCTCTTCACCAGCTGTTCATTTTCCTCAGGATACACTGAGCGTGTGCAATAGACCACCGTCTGGACCTTTGGGACTGCCAGATGACAAAAAGGAGAGAATACATTGGGCTGAAGAAAAAACATTTACTCTGTAATACTGCTTAAAACTTATCAGCAGGTGTTCCTTGATGTGGTGGAATTTACAGAATAAATTACAACACTGGCTCAGATCTGTGTTTGTACATAGTTTTTTTCCTAAACTGATCTTTGTTTTGCTGTGTTTGTTGCATTTATCCCATGTGTTCTGATAGATTAAACGTGTCTAAGTGTATGCGGTGAACTCACATGAGAGTGCGTGTCCGAGTTGTCGTGCCTGCTGGGAGGTCATGGTGTTCATTTTGCTCTTTGACACTGAATCATGACACAAATCCTGCAGCAGCTCCCAGTCTGTCAGCACAATAAAACATTTTAAACATTTTTATCACAAATTGAGAATTCACCAGAAGGACTGCACCTCTTCATATTGCATTTGCTTCTGCACTTTCTTACCTGTTAGTGACATTTCTCAAGGACAATTTAAAACATTTTCTGCACTAACATTCTAAACATAGAGGCAGTTTTATACTTAACATTTTACTGGCATCAGGAATGCTCAGTCAACCTCTTTTTGTTTTGTATAGACTGCACAACGTTAAACTTCAGAGGAATCATAGTTTAGGGATGTTATTGGATTATGGTGTGTCTTTTTTCATTGCGCTGTTGCATCCTTCATGCTACGTACCTCCATGCTCACTATGCATTGTGGGTATTGGGTCGTTGAGGGCAGAGGATGAACACTGAGGCAGCACTATGATGACCTTTAAACGCTGTACGCTGTTGTTCCATTCATTCAGCCCACAAAATGTTTCAGACAAGACTCGAAAATCTATAGTAAATAGACAGAATGTTATATGACATATATGTGTACTGAATACGGATGTGTTCTGTACAAATGCAACATTAATATTTTCTTTAACTCTCCTAGAAGAACCCTCCTAAAGACCAAAATAGCCACCGGCAACCAAAAGCATCTACAGCTCTGAAGTGTTTAACAACTGTTGAGCCCCTAATCCTATCAATACATTTTAATATTTCAGGTAAAATGTAGTTTCTCGTACACATTTGGACTTTCAGAGGCTCCATAGTAAACATGGAAACACTGTCACGTCCTGCAAAAGTAATTCACCTGTAAAACACTTATAGTTTTACAGAGGAAAGTAGCTGTACATGCTTATTCTTATGTTCAGTTAATCAAAAGTTACTTTTTCCTCAATTTTCTCTGTTTTGATATAATAAACCTTAATAGTCTTTATACTGAGATTTTATGAACATTAGTAAATTAAGTATAGAAAAGCTGATTTTCACTGAAAAATGCAAAATGCAGATGACAGCATCATAATAAATGGTGACAAATCACTTAATAAAGCCTTAAATATAGAGAAAAAAATATCTGGAAGTGACCACAAAAAGGCTTTTATGGGTTAAAGAAGCAACAAGTAGTGCCAGGCACAACAAACCCCGCCCTTCGTACGTATTGTAGCTTATTTTGGCATCGATCCAGCTGATGTCATCATGTCTGTGCATGTGCTGATGTCAACATATCAGTTGCTTCTATATATGTGCCAAGTCTGAGGTAAATTGAAACAAAATTGATGTTTATGTAGACAAGTGAAATCTCACCAAAATTTAAGAAAAATGGGAGAAGAAAAAGATTTTTTAAAAATTAATACAGAAATTTAACTTTGACCTACTTTTCCTAAAATGCAGTGACTCCTATTCTGGGTCACTGGCAATATATAAACCCAATTTGGTTAGAATTCAACCAGTAGTTTGGGGATACATGATGTACTGTCCTTTGGTTATGCCCTACTTAACATAACATGCAGAAATATGGGGGAATGCAGGAAAAACTAGTATAGATACATTAGTAAAATTACAAAAAAAAGAGCTATTAGAATAATTAATAAAGTACAATATTTTGAAACAACTAATAATTTATTTATTCAACTTAACACTTTAAAATTGCCGGATATTGTATATATTAAAATATTAGAGATGATTTATACAGTAAAAAATAATATTGTTCCAAATACCATTCAAGAGTTCTTTAAATTAAGAGAGAGTAGCTATAATTGCAGAGTTTTTTAAATTTTTGAATGTATGAAAGTGAGAACAAATGTGAAGTCCGCATGTATTTGGGTTGTGGGTGTGAAATTATGGAATGGACTTGATGATGGATTTAAGTTGTTCACTTCTCTGACGACGTTTAAATAATGCCTTAAGTAGAAGATCATTCACGAATATTAAGTGGCAATGGTAGGTTTTGTTGTGTTTTCGTTTTATTATTAATTCTTTTGTTATAATGACAATACTCAATGATGTACACATTTAAATTAATGTAAGTGGTGTGTCAGGTGAAAAGGAGAGGCGAAAAATAAGCTTCTGCTTCTGGCTTATTCCTTTTTTTGGTTTGCGTTTATTGTGGTTGTTGTACTCTGTGTGTGGTGATTACTGTACCAAAAATAAACCATTCGTTTATTCATTGAGTTTTGCTGCTACAGACATGTTAAATTTCACCCTTTATAAGCAAATGGGAAAAAAAAAGATCTAAAAAATTCATGAAAAATTTTTAACATTGACCTACTGCTCCCAAAATGTAATCAGATCTATTCTGGGTCACTGGCAATCTATAAACCCAATCTGGCATGAATTCAACCAATAGTTTTGCTGCTAGACTGTTAACAAACAAACTGAACCAAAAATCATACCCCTTGCCCCTTGGTAACAGTGTCTTGTATGTATGCATGATTGTATGTCTGCTGTCATCTTATCACTCACTCTTCATGTTCATTTGTGCCAGTAGTTCCCGCATGTCTTCTATCTGTGATGGCGTGTGATCAGCCCCACAGATCAACACCCGGCCTGAGCGTGTAGATGCCACGACAGCTATGTGAGCCACGGTGACAGGTGAGAAGGACCCCACCAGCAGAACGTCACTGTCATCATACAGCAGGGGGCGTAAACACAGTCACTGCCAAACACACACTCCTGTCCTGCAGAGAAATGTCAGGCAGATTAATGAACCAGCACTTAAACCATCTGTAAGACTATTTCTGCCTCAGCAGGGCTTTGTAGTGCCCTTAACACCAGTCAGCTCTGTACCTGTTATCAGAAAGGAAACGTTTGAAGAAAAATACATGCAAGAAAAAGAAGCTTTAGTTCCACATTTCTCCACACATTTTTACCTGCAACTTCAGTGTGTGTGTAATAGTGAGGCTGTTTTCCTGAAGCCAAGCATGAAGCTGTTTGGAAAAGACAAGGGTGTCCGGACAGAGGGGGTCTCTGCAGAACGTCAACTCCTGCAGCTCAGTCATATTCTTCACTTCACGCAAACTGACGCTTTGCAACACTTCACACACTTCTTCAATGCTACAGGAAAGGTGGAGGACAGGTGGTCTTTTTTGTGTAAAACATCAAGGGTCCTATAGTTCCACCTGCACATGAAGGATATTAACACAAACACTGCACAAAGGCATCAGTGAAAACAAAGACAGCCTTCCTGTGTTAGATGTACACTCCAGTAAACTTCACTGACCATTAACCATGTACTGCAAACACAACCAGTCACTTTGAAATCACTGTCTGTTTAGCACTTTTCTTTATGCTGCCATTATGTGCTCTGACGCACAGGTCGCACACAGTGAATAACCTCTAAATATTATGTTATTACTTCTGCTATTACAGCGGTGGAAAAATTAAACCTCTAAATAATACCACTAGATTTACCCAAACTCCCACATAATAATATCACCATTTAGAGATTTTAATTTGCAGAACAGGTCAAAAATACAAAACCAAAACAAAGTTGTGTTTTCAGATTTTGAATAATACAAAGAAATCAAGTACATCTGCAGTGCTATTGTTGTATCTTTGGAAGAGATTTTACATCACAGCTTTAACACTCAAAGACCTAGAAATTTTTTTGTGTCGACTTGCAAATGAATTTTTCTCTACATCTAGGTAACTTATCACTATATATTATTCAATCTTCTGCATTATTCAGCAAAAATCAGATTATTATTATTTTTTTTATTATTATTGTTTGTTACAGCTTAGGGTAAATCCAAAGCTGAAGAAGAAGCGCTTTTTTTTTTTTCTTTTTTAAACAAAATCAATCAACAACTGAATGTAAAATGATGTCTACAACCACTGCCATTTGTCGACCTATATGGCTTTAATTAGTGAATCAATGTTGTAGAAGATGACAGTGTTTCCATGTTCACTTAGAGTCTCTGAATGTCCAACGGTCTCATCTACTGCCAGTGAAAACCTGACAAACATCATTTAATCAAATTATCTGAATGTATTAACAGAATATATAACTCAACAGTTATTAAACATATTAGATTAGTAGATGCTTTTGGACGCTGGGGGTTGTTTAGGTCTTTGAGGGTTAAAGCATCTCTACCAGTCTTTCAAAATGGCTGCTTTTATGCTGCTACTGGCAACAGAGTATGAGCTCAGCTTTGGCTGATGGCTTACAACCATCTATTGTCTTTGAATCACATTTCAGAGTTTTCATAAATTCACATTTAATTTGATAAAAACACTAGCACTGTCTTCTAGTTAGTACCAGGAGTAGATCTAACAGATGACAGGATGTTACTAAAACTACCATCAAATCCCCTTCAACTTCATTTTTACATGTTTGTGTCATACCACCCATGACAGCTGATATTATGCACACAATTACAATTACATTGTAAATACACTGTAAAAACATTGTAAATATTTATATAATATTTAAACTTAAATCTAAATTTATATAAATACTTCTTTTTTTTCCTCTTTAAATTTTATGCTTCACAAGGGTATATTTCTGTTTTCTCTTTCCTGCACTTTATTTCTATATCTTATCTTATCTTATCTTATCTTATCTTATCTTATCTTATCTTATCTTATCTTATCTTATCTTATCTTACCTTACCTTACCTTACCTTACCTTACCTTACCTTACCTTACCTTACCTTACCTTACCTTACCTTACCTTACATTATCTAATCTTATCTTATCTTAATTACCTGTACTTGAGCGTATTGACCCATGCATAATGTGGCAGACTTTTAGCCTGGTGCTGTTTGGACCTGACAGAGTCCACCAGAAAGCAGGAGATGCTCTGCAGACGCTGTTTGACTCGGCAGCGAGCCAGAGATGCTGCCAGTTTGGTCTTACACCTGTAAACACCATACACATATGTTGTTTTACATTTTGTGTCAGTTTGCAGTTTGATGTCTCAAATGCATAGAAACAGAGATACGAGTCTAAACCATGGATGTCAAACTCATTTTAGTTCAGGGGTCACATACAGCCCAATGTGTAACTGGGCTAGACCAGTAAAATAACAGCATAACAAGTGGTGCCAGGCACAACAAACCCCCCTCCTCGCATGTATTGTAGCTTATTTTGGCATCGATCCAGCTGATGTCATCATGTCTATGCGTGTGCTGATGTCAGCATATCAACGGCTTCTATATATGTGCCAAGTAAAACTGATGTTTTCATAGACATTTGAAATCTTGCCCATTATAAGTAAATGGGAAAAAAAAGATCTAAAAAAAATTCATAAAAACTGTAAACTTTGACCTACTTTTCCCAAAATGTAACCACATCTATTCTGGGTCACTGGCAATCTATAAACCAAATCTGGTTTGAATTCAACCAATAGTTTTGCTGCTAGAGTGTTAACAAAAAAACAAACCGAACCAAAAACAATACCTTTTGCCTCCCCTTCGGTGGGCGGGGTAATAACTTAGAAATAATAAAAACTTAAAAATTTTGTTTCTTTTAAAGCAAAAATGTCTTTTGTAAATCTATATTTACACCGTATCCTTTAACCTAAACTTCCACAACCAACCTGAAATTTCTTAAGAAAAATAAGTGCAATTTTAACAATATTAATTCGCAGCTTATCATATACACATGTGCATTACAACTTACAGATCACAGTGGATCTAAAAAATGTACAAAACATTTATTACCAACCATACAGAACTGAAAAATACAGCATTTACCTTTTCTAAACAAATGATCAGTTTGACTGTCAATGTCTTTTGCATAATTTTTGCAGTTTGCAGATTCATCCTGTGGGCCAGATTTGAACCCTCTGGTGAACCAGTTTTGGCCCGTGGGCCGTATGTTTGACACCCCTGGTCTAAGCTCGTAGGTATGACGTCATACCCCACACACCTGCGCAGGCTGCTCTCCAGATCCCTGACTTCCTGCAGAGGTTCCTGTCCTTCTTTTGTCGAGCACTGGCGAAGCAGAAACTTTCGGTCCTGGAAGTCAAACAGCATCACCATGGCCAAAGGCAACATGTCGGTGGTCTGAAAGACAGGGTGATGTTCATTAACAACACACTTAAACTGGACTGGAATTTTTTTTTCTAAAGATCTTAGCTAAAGATCCAAAATCCTCACACTTTTTTTTCACTTTCCTTTACTTCCACAACTTGCTTCATCTTCTCTCCTCTGCTGTGTATGTTGCAGTAAAGTGCTGTGTGGAATTACAAAGAGCTGCTTTGTGGCTTTTATAGTCATATTTGCAGTAACGACCTGCCAGCCGATTCTCTATGTTTCTCCCATCCTTCAATAAAGCCATCATTTACACACACCCGCCTAGCGGCCGGGTGTGTCTCCCTGTCCATGTATGTGTCACTGCACAGTGTTTTATTGTGTCATTTGCTGCCTCCCAGTTGGAGAGTACGTCTGGCTCTCTCCCAGTATGCATCATTTGCCTCCAATAACAGGCCCGACTACATACAGATCTGAATACAAATAGCCTCTTACTGCATCCGTGCCTCCTTCACTTTCATTTTAACCTATTCTGATGCAGCACAGTCATACTGACAGAGTGTATGTCGTACCTCCTCCTGTACCTGCCACTCAAACAGTCAAGTGCTGAACCTTTCCTAGATGTTGTGTCTGATTGAACTTACAATATGCTGAGAAGTGTGAAAGCAGCTGTCTGTCATGACGTCCTCCAGTAATTCTTGGTCTGTAGGAAGAAAAAAAATCTTAATGAATGCAAAAAAATATTAAAACATGACAAAAAGTGGTAGTTCACCCAAATCATAAAAAACCTCACATAGTGATAGTGATATTAAGCAATGAAGATTTGGTTTTTATTTGTCCTGCATCTATCTTTGAAACTTTGAGTAAAAATAATGTTAGTTTAATAAAGAGCTAAACATAATGAGTTACAATGAGAGTTATGATGTAACAGTATTGGTTGAAAATTACTGAAAATATGGTAATAGGTGATGGATAAATATATAAATAACTTAGAGGTGTCATGGAAAAATGTTTCTTAGTCGTAGGGCCAATAATACCAAATGAAATATTTATACTGAAAAAGACTGAATATCAGAATATATCTGTATTAATGCTGTGAATTCAACACAGAAACAATGGGAAGTACCATATATTAAACACATTCATAGTATGAATGACACATAGTAGAATTTGTTATCAGTAAAAAGATGGAATTTTTTTGTATTGAAGTATAGGTCTTGTCAATACTAATTATCTTTATATGTACAGCTTTGGAAATAATAATTAGTCCGTCTCTGCAGAAAATCCAGTCAAATAGTCATCCAACACAACCTTTTATATTAATAGCTTCTTCATAGTTTTTTCAACATCAGATGTTCTTAATTCATATGTAATTTAATGAACCATTCATTTTAACCCTTAAAGTCCTGACGCTCTTTTACTCTCTACATTTAACCTTTTCTAATCCATCTATTGCCAGTTTTTATAACATGACCCCCTGCAATTTGCTGTTAGAAACAAGTATTCTTCTACATTTAATTTCCTGATAATGTAGATGGTCATAAAAGTCAAGTGTAAAATCAAAGAAATCTGAGGAGAAAGTGACTTTTTCAGCAAAATACAAAATTAACTGAGTGTAAAAACAAGCATCTACAACCACTGTCATTTGCCAAACTGCACAGGCTTTACCACTGAGTCGATGTTGCAGAAGTTGAAGTGTTTTCATGTTCACTATGGAGCCTCTGAATGTCTGAACATATCTGATGACCATGAAAAGCTGAGAAACAGTACTTTATCTGAATTATTTGCATGTGTTGATAGAATTAGTGGTTCAAAGCTCATTAAACACTTTAGATCAGAAGATAGTTTTGGTTGCTGGTGGCTGTTTTTGACGGTTAATACAACTTATTTTCTTATTAACAATTTCATTTGATTCACATTTACAAATAAAAAATCACTAATAGCTTTGTAAGTCACAGTTTTGATGACTACTTTGTCTCTGTGGTCCAATATTTATTTCCAGTAATGTCTTACATGGTATTTTATGAAACTGTTGAATCTAGAGCAGGGGTCTCAAACATGCGGCCCGGGGGCCAAATGCTGCCCGCCAAAGGTTCCAATCAGGCCCGTGGGATGAATTTGCAAAGTGCAAAAATTCCACAGTCAAGGCTGTGGAACTCATTTTAGTTCAGGTTCCACATACAGACCAATATGATCTACAGACAAAAAATTACAGCAGAATAATCTACAAAAAAGAATGACTCCAGATTTTCTTCACAGTTTGACATGAAAATTTTTTTCCATTATACCTAAAAATAATGACAACTTCAAATTTTTTGTCTTTGTTTTAGTGCAAAAAATAACATTAAATTATGAAAATATTTACATTAACTAACTGTCCTGTAACAATAAAATGTGAATAACCTGAACAAATATGAACAACCTGAAATGTCTAAAGAAAATTAAGCACAATTTTAGCTATTTTCTGCCTGTTACTAAGTGTTGAGTGTCTTTGTAGATCCGATCCATAATGCACATGTAGAAACAATACGTTGAGACATAATGTTAAAATTGCACTTATTTTTCTTAAGAAATTTCAGTTTTTACAGGTTATTCACATCTTTTTTTTTTTTTTATTGGGGGGGGGGTGTAGTTTATAAAAGTAAATATTTTCATAATTTAATGGGGTTTTTTTTGCATAGAGACAAAAATTTGGAGTTGTCATTATTTACAGATTATTATGCTATTATTTTATTGTTCCGACCCACTTGAGATCAAATTGGGCTGAATGTGGTCCCTGACAGAAAATGAGTTTGAGACCCCTGATCTAGAGGATGCATGCGATAATAATGTCACCTCATGGCACCATCAGTCTACACATGGAGACATCACAGGCCTCTGAAAAGGCCTTCTGTCACGGGGGGGTGGGGGGTAGCAGCAGATTGGAAAGACAACACTAACACGTTTTCCATGTATGAGTTGGCAACAAGATGCATTAAACCAGGGGCGTAAAATTGGGTAGGGAGGGTAGGGAGGGTAGGGACACGTCCCTCCAGCCACCACTGTGTAGTTACTATCAATACAACCACTGTCCATAGTGTTTAGTAGTGATGTGATGTTCACGAATGAATCGAATCTTTTGAACGGCTCTTTGAAATTAACAATGGGAACCAAGTCTTTGTAAAGAGCCGTTCATTATTTTTTATTTATTTATTTTTTTAAAGGAGGAAGTGTCCAATTGCCTGTCAATTTAGCATCACTGGGGAAGCATTGGGCAGGAGGATAATGTTTGGGCAGAAAAAGTAGAGTGCACTGCACATGTCTCATGGCAAGAAGTTAGCAAAAAAAAACAAAAAAACAAAAAAACAACAGTTTGAAGCGTGAGGTAAACATAGTAAAAGTTTGAGAGTGAGTGAGTGACCACCTGGGAGTAATGAGCCAAAGAAGAAGGAGTAGTATTTGGATGCACTTTTCAGAAAGAAAAGATGGGCAAGCAACTTCAGAATTGCACTATAGTTCAGATATTTCAGTAATTGCAGTGATTAATCACTGTTGTGTTTGTATTTTTAGGCTACAGACTTGTCCACATAATGTACCGTGATGTTTTTTTTTGTCAAATTCCAGCATTGGCCTAATGTCACCTCTCATGTCATGTATTTACCCACACGTTTGAACAAACTCTTCTTTTTTACGGTAAGATAATATTTACTGCCACGCCAATTAAACACCTTTAAAATGTAATGCCAATCATCACATGTAGCCTATTTAGTCATTAAAACACTGGTGTTTCAAAAGAATGCAAAAAACATAAAAGAGCCAGTCTTTTGAACGGCTCTTGTCAGTGAACGGCTCCCTTCAAAGAACCAAAAGTCCCATCACTAGTGTTTAGTCAATGATTAAGGCACACAAAGGGTTAACAGTTGGTCTCTGGTAAAAGTCCTGCCTCTAACCTAAATATCACTCTCTGATTGGCTCTGCAGTTTTGCTAACGTACATGTGATTGGCCGTCCCCGCTGTCACTCAATCTGCTTGTTTAAAAAAAAAAAAAAAAAAAAAAAAAAAAAAAAAAAACTACTTACAACCTGCTAGTTGGACAGGTGGACCGTTAGCATAAGTTAACAGTATGTTTGGCATTTGTTCTGTCTGGGTCATGTCAGCTAGATAGATTTTAATATCAGTGCTGTCATTTACATTTACATTTATATTTGTATTTGTGTCTGTTTGCGTGCGTGTGTGCGTGCTTGTGTGTTTGGTAATTAGGATGTGAAGGATGTCAAAGAAAAGAAAAGTGGACAGAAGACACTTCTTTAGGAGTCAAAGTGTAAGTTAGTTCAAGGGTATAGAACTGCAGAGGCTCAACACAGATATTGAATACTTCTACTTATTATTTTCATGTATTTCTATGGAAGAGAGCAACTGTTTAAAAAAACACAAATTAAGAAAATTTGTGGGGAAAATACTATAAAACCTCTGATTCTAAATGCTCATGTGATTGTATCCATATTTTTGGGGAATAAATTACATGTAATAATTGAAAGTTAAAGCCTTTTTTACTCAGGCAGTAACTGTACCATCAAACTCTATGATCATTGTATCCCTAATCTGTTCATATGTTATGCATCAACATATTTATGTTAGGTGACAGACGGTAGAGAAGTAGAGGAGATGAAGGAGGAGGAAGAGGAGGAGAAGCTGGAGGAGAGGCTGGAAATTCATAGGTGAGGTTAAATAATGATGGATTTGTTAGTCTTTTGAGTAACATTGCAGAATGCATTCAGTTCTTGTATTGTCTTTAGATATTCAGACATGCATTACAAACATGTCAATTACAGATTTTTTTTTTTCTGACTATGATTGTTTGCTCGTTTGATCGCCTCCACATCAACTTTCAGGAGTGCTGCCTTGGAGAACTTTTGTGTCCCCACCAATGTCAAAATCAAACCTACTGCCTTGTGTTAAACAATCGTGTAAAACACATCAAGCAGACACTCACGAGATGTGTTTGTGGATGTTGATCAATGAATGTAAGTCTAATATTTCACTTGTTAACCTAGTTACTGACCAACATAAGTCAAAGCTGACGATGATTCAAGAAAATTATAATGATATGGAGAATGAATTGAGTGGGTGCTCAATTACGCTTAATTTCACAGTATTGAAACAGGTTAATGTGTCTTTAAAATCTCATCAGGCTTGAATGTAGTACAACATCACTGATGCTACATCTCATGATTATTTACATTATCCATTCATCTAATGGTTTTAATGTCACAAATGAATGATTAGAACACCGACAGAATTTGACTTCAGTCACAATAATCAAAAATCCAAAGATAGTTGTCGGATAAAAAAGAAAGGAATCGAATCCTTACATTTGAGGAAATCATTAATTGACTCTGAGTTCCTAATAAAGGAAGATAAAGTCCCTTCACGTGTAGGGAAAGTTACTGTATGTCAACTCCATGTCCCCCTGTACAAGTGCGCATGTGTGTGCCCTCTTATCACGTACCATACAGACATCTGCTGCACCCCCAGCTCAAGTAATATGCAGTCACACAGGAATGAAATGTATGAGTATATGCTATTTAATCTACATTCTGCAGTTGAAGTTGCTTTTCAGAAGTGAATATTGGAGTTGACACATGCAGCAGCTCCAAAGCTATTCATTATAGAGATAAGCTTTCCTTCTAGGAGGGTAAAGTCCACAGAGGTAGCAGGAGAGTAGATCAAATTAATTTCTTCTTGACTTTATGTTAAATCATCAGTATGTACTCCCCTGGCAACTGCACACTTCAGTCCTGAAATGTAGACGAAGGGAGCAGGCATCAGGTTAATTTCTGAAAACAAGAGAAACTGTACATTTGAGTGTGCTGAAGGCGAGCTGGTAGGCCTGTCTCTGTGTGATCTTGTCTTCACTCTCTGGTAGTGGTGCATCCGTCTTTTGTCCATAATGCAGAAGCTGTTGGGTGACTGGCTTCTCCATACGCAGCTGTTGGAAAATGGCTGCTGCCTGGAGGAAGGCCTGATCTGATGGTGCAGATTCTACAGGTACACAGAGGACTGTTACAGAAGATGGTTGGAGCAGATGTGACAGATGATGTGAGGATGAGGTAATCCTGTTAGTGATATTACAGGTGCATTTTTATATATTTGTGCTTTTGAGTAGAGGTTTGGAGCTCTAAAGGCCTATACATTTATGGGTATGTAAATGGAGGTCTGTGTGGTCAGTGTGTTAGCTTTATCTAATGTGTATGCAGAGCTACAGGTAACTGTAACCTGAGGACACACTCACCTGTGTTTGAGCTTCTATAATTTCACTATAAAACACTTATCCCATTGTTCAGTGATGCTCTTAACATTATTGGTAAATTTGATCTTTGTTCAACTACTCTAATTACTGCCCCCTTATTCAATGTAACCTGTAGAATTTAACGTTTGTTCATTAAATGGAAATCTATTATAGGATTAAACATCTGCCATGGCAGCTTACCTGCTGAAGGTAAAGATGAAGAAGGTGGAGGTGGAGGCTGACAGGAGAGTGGCTCCTTATCTATCGGATGACCCAGGTCCTGACTGGAGTTGAAGACCTCCTCTGTGTCAGAGCTGGTTTCACATCGTCACTTGAATCCACTGTAGCGGATTGTGTGTATGAGTGAGTAAACCTGCTGGTTTTACATCACACAGAAAAACGTGAACTCCTTACCTTTGTCTGTCATGATCATCAAATCATCATCAACAGAACCAAATACTTGTCAAACACGTCTGTGAAACATTTTCTTTCTTCTTCAACACTTCAGCCTCTTTCTGGTCCTGCCGCCGTCCACCACCATCTAAAGAGACAAAAGTTATTTGTTTCCCGAACTGAACCTGAGCTCAGCAAATGTAAATAAGACGCATAGCGTCAGTCATGGCTGACATGTGATCCGCTGCCCAGTTTCTGTGCATGTGAGACAGTGCTGCTGTAGGCCACTGTGGGTAATTGGGCTCCTCCTGGTACAATTAGGCAGCCAGTCAGATACATCAGCATTAATAAATAATGGGGCGCTCTCCGACCCTGGACAAAGGTCCACCTCTTACTGACCTGCCTCACTCACGTCTGTGGATGAGTATTAAAGCCACACACAAAACCAGTTTATAGAAGTTTGCAAGATCTGGTGTGGTTTGGACAAGTTTGTGGCTGACCTCACTTGACTCAACAGACTTTGTGCATAAGGATTAACATCCCAAAGTGCAGGGACCACTAGCCTCTAATTAAACTGGATTAATAGAGAGAAACACAGAAGACTGTAATCGGCTTTTACAGTACTCATCAATGTTTAAGCACAAAGTTGGAATTGACCAGAAATGTGCAACGTGTCCAATAAGGCCATGTCAGTGCAAATAGAATACATTAATGAATATCAAACAGCAGTGATTTAATGAGTGTGAAGCAGTTTCTGTAGTTCACAGGAGAAACTCTTCAGTCCACTTTAGAGAAGCAGCGCTGGAAGAAAAGGCTACAGCAGCTTAGTGTAATCTGCATAGATGATGATGGGCTGTTTAAAATTGCATAGCAGGTCTTACCTTTGTCATTCTGAATCCTCATGGGAGAAACACTGCTCATTCTTTGAAAGTATCGAAGCTTGATGAAATATTCAGACAAACTATTAACCACAAAATTGCCTGTCTTTGTACATCATACAATGTCCACATATACAGGCTGATCCCCACTCCTCATGTGTGGTTTTGTTCATGCTGGTCCATCCTGAGTTTGAAATGTCATGGTAACAATATGATAATGAAGGAGGACTTTCCGCTTTGTGAAGGACATAAGATACATGAGACATGACATCTTTTAACATGGAGCACAGTTTCTACTGACAATTTTACATACTGGTTTACTGTTTGATTCTCTCGCCTATTTATATGAAAAGAAGACATGGTGCCTGTCTGTGTCCATGTGTGGTATGGCTGTGGGTGGATGCCACATATGTCAAATGGCATGGTCATCATGTATGACCACTTTGACCAGCTGTGGACTTTATTACAGTAATATGCCTCTTTCTCATCATATGTGACTGCACAAAGGTATCAGATGGGCAACTCAGGCTGAGTCTGCCCCCTGTTGGTGAAGACCCAGCAGTACAGCAAACATTAAAGTAAGCAGTTAATTAAGATGCACATGATTTTCACTTCATATAACTGAAACTGTTTTTGTTAATGACCATAGTACATAGAAGAAATGTACATAATTTTCTTGGCTGGCAGGCTGATTTTATTCATCATTTTTGACAGATTGAAATATTTATTTGAGTGTTTGGATGTAAAATAAAAAAAAAAAAAAAAAGAAACACCTCACCTGGGATGAGGAAAAGTAAATAAAAATCAATGATGTTTCCTGATGCTGTATAAGAAAAACAATTATTTGCTGTGAAAATGATTGGCAGATGATCATTAAATTTATGACATGAATAGAAGTCTGTAATTTTCTGTGAGACCAACAGGGGAAGCCATTCTATTGAGGGATGTAACAGATACAGAGCAGCCTTTCCCCTCACTCCTGCAGTGACTGATTTCAAAGAAAACCTCTCTTTGCTCCCTGTTTCATCAGAGCACATGTGCATGACTGTATGAACGTGACCTCTGAGTTTTTTTTGCTGCAAACATGAACAGTGTCCAGTCTGAACTTACCCAAACCAGCACTAGCTAAAGCGAAATGGTAAATAATTGAACAGCAAAAATAACACAGTTCTTTTTTCATAGTTTACCAGGACTTAGAAAGATAAAGAACTTTCCTGAAAAGCAGGAGGAGGTACATCAGTGTGCAGAAAAACCAGAGTGAGCTTTTTGGGGCCAAATGAGCCTCACTTCTCCACGGGTGTGAGTACAGCTGGAGAGATTATCCCATGCAACACGCGTCATCAATGTCGCCTCACAACGGGGCTCCAGTTGCTCTGTGTGTGTTGTGTTTTTGGGGGGTGTTTGTGTGTAACAGCGTATTCAATAATCGGCCCAGTTGGAGACGGCGGGTCGTGCGGCCGTAAGCCGACCTGGAATTTTCTCAATAAAGGTCTAATCTTTACGGGAAGCTGTACAGTGCTGTAAGGAGTTTTGTTATTTTTCTGTTTTTCTTCTCTTTTTAATTAATGTAGTTGCACACTCACAAAATCCAGCATCTCACTTCTTGCGCTAATCAATCAGGCTCACTAGGTAATTAAGATAAATCCCTTTTGGTGTCTTTTAAGAGATCCTGAGGGTTTTGTGCAACAAATAGACTCAGTGGCCAGATGAAGCACATGTATATGGATGTTTGATTCCAACATTAACTAGACTCGCCTCTTCTCATGTGACTTTCTATAAGATTTTGCAACCTACTGCAGGGATTTGGTCCCATTCAGCCACAAGAGCATTAGTAATATGTGCAGTGACGTTGGGTGATAAGGCCTGGCTTTCAGTTGGTGTTCCTGTTTATCCCAGAGTGTTGGATGTGGTTGAGGTCAGGGTTTTGTGCAGCCGGGTCAAATTCTTCCACACTAAAATAAGAAAAACCAGTTATTTGCAGGCCTTGCTTTGTCCGCAAGGGTATTGTCATAATGAGGCAGAAAACGGCTTCTGGAAACTGTTGAAGAATAAAGAACAATGGCACATTATTTAGTTATTATTTAGGTTTGCATGCATTTTAGTTTGTTTACTGTTATGTAGTTCTTGCATGCAAGAACTTGAAAAATATGTTTTAACTTTTCCTCAAACTGATGTATTAAACTAGCTAAAATGAGAATAAAATTAAAATCATGCAGATCACAGATTGGTCAATCCAGAATCATCAGCCAAAGGCAGTTTCAATAGATACAATAGACTGACAACTGTAACATTCTGACCACTGATAGATTAGTTTTTATTATTTCATTCCAGTGGGACCTGTCAGTGGGTGGGATATATAAGACAGCAAGTGAACATTTAGTGTTCCAACATGATATGTTAGAAACGGCAAAATGGGAAAGAGTAGGGATCTCAACAACTTTGACAAAATAGACGTTGTGATGGTCAAATCACTGGATCAGAGCATCTCCAGATCTTGTTGTTTGTTCCCAATGTAAAGTGTTTAGAACCTACCAAAAGTGGTCTGAAGAACAACAAGCAGATCTCAACCAGTCAAGTGTCAATTACCACCTGCTTAAGATTGTATAGGTCCCCCTTTTACCACAAAAAAAGCTCTAATACGAGGCTTAGACTCCACCAGACCTCTGAAGGTGTGCTGTGGTATCTAGACCAAGACTTCAGCAGCAGATCCCTGAAGTCCTGGAAGTAGAGAGGTGGACCTCCATGGATCAGACTTATTTGTCCAGCACTTCCCACAGATGATAAATTGTCCTGAGATTGGAATGTCCTTCCTTAGTTCATTTTCAATCAGTACTAACCACTGCAGACCAGGAACACTCAACAAGACCTGCAGCTGTGGAGATGCTCTGACCCAGTCATCACTGTTACAATATGGACAATATATATATATCCCACCCAGAGAAAGATACCATTGCAGTGAAATAATCAATATTAATACCCCTTCTCCTGTTAGTGGCAGATTTGTGTATGTGTGTCATCATGTTGTGACATGGGGCGTCCAGCCAGGTGGGAAATATCTGAAAATGTCAAAGCTAGTTCTCCAGTTGATTTAATCTTGATAATTTGACCACATATTTGAGTCTTAACAACTAAATCTTTATATAATTTATTTTTACAATAAGTACTTTTATTCCAAAACCTCTAACTCAGTTCAAATCTCCTTGTATGCCATGGCTGCCATCTACGGTCTCAAATGGGCTTTATGCACAGCCCCACTACTTCCTGAACTTAAGGCAGCTCCTTTATTTCCTGTTTTTAGCTTACCGGCCGACAGGCCATAAGCTATTGTCGTCATGTGGCGTCTGGCGTCGCCTGTCGTCTGTTACAAAAATTTCAATTTTCTTCTTCTCCAAAACTACAATTCCCATTGACTTCAAATTTGGTGTACATCTTCTTTATGATGATGTCAACAAAAGTTAGTGAAATTATTTGGATCCGGATCTGATTCTGGATTTGGTGCGACTTTGAAAAATTTCCCCATTATAAGAGATAGGAAGTGGATCGATGCAATAACTCAGTAAATATAAATGATATCAAGTGTAAATTTCCACAGTCCAGCCCTGATGGGGAGATGACCAAAACATAATGTCCACATGCTGATCAGGATCTTCTTCTGGATCCAGGAACTTACGGAAAATTTAACATGGGCTCTTATGGGGAAAAAATTTTAATCGCCTTTTTCTCCGAAACTACAGTTCTGATTGACTTCAAACTTGGTATCCAGCTTCTTTATGATGATTTCAACACAAGGTATTGAAATTATTTCGATCTTGATCTAATTCTGGATTTGGTGCGACTTTGAAAAATTTTCCCATTATAAGAGATAGGAGTGGATTGATCCAATAAATCAGTAAGTATCAATGATATCAAGTTGGAATTTGAATTTTTTACAGATCTGATTGGAATATGACCAAAACATGGGCTATTTCTGTAATACAATAAATACACATAACTCAGTGATAATAAATGGCATCTGGATACATTTCCCAAAGCTTTTAATTTGGCTGGTAAGCTACAGGGCCATTGGTCCTATTTTTCATTATTGGACACACTGATTAATTCAGGTGTGTCTGCTGCTTCTTGTTGGGACTACTGTGGTCAGACACACCTGGATTAATCAGTGTGTCCAATAATGAAAAACAGGAAATAAAGGAGCTGCCTTAATTTCAGGAAGTAGTGGGGCTGTGCATAGAGCCCACTGATGTCACAATATATAGTATTTACGTTTTGTTGCTGTGACTGCCAGCCAGGCTGAGGGGCTGCTATTCTGCAGTGGAAATGCAGTGTGCTGGTGCCAAAACTAAGCCAAATTGAATAAAATCAAGATGATCTGAGCTGATACTGTCAGTGGAAAATGGCCCGTATTCATCTTTTCCTGGAAAATCCTTGCGTTCACCTCTCTACTGCGCCCCCTACATCAGCCACACTGGCAAACACCATTAACAACACAACACAGACCTCATATATTCACCTAAGAATCCATGAACATTACATACTTTACCTTTAATAATTGATTAAATTTGTACAGAAATGAATTATTTCTGACAGCTGTGCTTTGGAAATGCAGTTTGGAAATATTTCATTTGGTGATGGGAACTTAATGTGATGGGGTTTATTCTTTTTCACGATATTGTTAATCATCAAATTCAAATCAGTTTAATCAGCGATGAAAGGATCTGTATATTGTATTTGTCTGTTCTACAATAATAATAAGTGGCACGCTGACTCATTCTACATCCTCTCATACAGTGCATTCCTTTACTTTCTTGGTAAATTCCACTGGCATTTTCAGTTGAGTAACCTCTCAGCTGGCATGTCTGTTTCTGTACATGAAATTTGACACCATGGCAATGTGGCCCTATTGTATATCTGTTGCTAGGTAACCCACTTCAATGATGATTCTATGATTCTGGGCATAGCAATGGGATTGTAGGACCATTGTATTCCAAAATTGCTAATATCTCAACTTGCTTTTTTCACTAGTCTCTTCCTTATCCAAAAATACATAAGTTTGCCAAACTACAGCAGTCAGCTCTTTCTGGATTTTGTGTGATGCCTGAGACACACTGACTGATGGACTGAGTCCACTTCCCTTTTATAATAAAGATGATCAGTATTAAAATAAGCCACAAATGAAAACAAAACAACTTATTTGGACAGGGGCGTCCATATACGTTGGGTCACATGGTCATAGGGTCTGATCTGTGTCACTCATCAAGACCCAATCAAAATGTGTTGAACTCTTAAGCTTTTCTTCCACTGGAGCCTAGGCTTAAACTATTGTTACAAAGTGGAGAATACTGCTTTTGTATTAAGTACAAGGTCAGAACTTGACAAGAAATGTTCTGGCTACTTCACAGCCAAATTTGTAAGTGATCTTATTGTGTAACTTGAGTGAGAGGCATAGAGAGAAAGCAAGAGAGCGAGAGAGAGAGAAGAAAGAGTGCGAGAAATCACACACTTTGGAACAGGCTGACATTTAAACACAACATGAAGACCCACGGCCAGGCAACAAACAGCGGCGACAAGCTGGTTCACACACAGACACACACACCTGAGACAATCTGACATCCTAAATTCAGTTCACCACCTGATATAATAGTAACATGATGCTGGTTTTCCTCCTTTCTCAGTTTCGTTGCTGTATGTGTGATGGCTTGATTGGGCCACTTGTTGCAGGTGAATAGATACACTGCCCCGTCTCTTTGTGTGTCATTGTCGGGCATTTGGAGTATGAGCGGAGTTCAGCCTGGGAATCTCTTCTCTCTGTGTCTCAGGTCTCTCTGTCTATTGTGTGGCAACCAGGGCAGGGTCTGAGCTGCTTATTGTGGGAAGAGTTTTCCTTTGTTTACAGCCGATGAAAAGGCTTCAAGTGCATGTGTGCGTTGGTGTGTGTGTAAACTAAAGTTTCATCATCTAAAGCTCTTGAGCGACTAACTTATTAACTGACTTATTGTTTCAGCTCTTCTTTACAGGGTGGGGTGAGCATTTTCAGATATTTTAATCTGACACAGATCCAACCTGGTTTGGAAAAAGGTCTGATGCTTCTTTTTTAATAGTCTTATACATATAGAAAAGTGTATGTACTGTGATCGAAGAAGTATTCAGATCCTTTACTGAAGTGCAAGTATCAATATCACACTACCAAGTAAAAGTTATGCTTACAAAAAACAAAAGGAAAATGTATGTAACATCAAGTTGTAACATTTACATAAGCAACTGTGTGGTAAAATAGTTTATTGCTATTATATGTGATGTTTTGGATTAATTTTACTACTGTATTAACATGTGTGTTAAATTTTACTGTCGATTTTGTTTTAATGCTGGGGTAATTTAAAATCCACTACATGGACACAAGTATTGGGACTCACTGAATTTAGGTGTTTCATTGTGAATAGGAGGCTCTGCTTCAAAACAACAATAATAAATGTCATAATATAATTTTATATTGTGATAAAAATCACTTTTTTTCCTTGAAGTTAATTCTGTTTGGAGTTTCATCTACACTTCTTTTTACTTAATTTTTCTCAACCTTGAATTTTTTCATCTTTATACACTGTTGTCCATAAAGTTGGAATAAAATAGTTTTACTTCTCATGAAATGATTGTGACAATATCCATCCATCCATCCATCTGTTCTTTCATTCATTCATTCATTCATCTTCTGAGCCTGCTTTATCCTCATAAGGGTCACGGGGGGTGC
Source organism: Sphaeramia orbicularis (assembly GCF_902148855.1). Taxonomy (NCBI): domain Eukaryota; kingdom Metazoa; phylum Chordata; class Actinopteri; order Kurtiformes; family Apogonidae; genus Sphaeramia; species Sphaeramia orbicularis. The sequence goes on from NC_043957.1 coordinate 42,037,602, forward strand.
TGGAGCCTATCCCAGCTACCTATGGGTGAAGGCGGGGTACCCCCTGGACGAGTCACCAGTTCATCGCAGGGCTGACTTGTAGAGACAAACAACTAATCACTCTCACATTCGCACCTATGGGCAATTTTAGGTTGACTAATTAACCTATCCATGCATGTCTTTGGATGGTGGGAGAAAGCCGGAATACCCGGAGAGAACCCACACAAACACGGGGAGAACATGCAAACTACAGTATTATTTATTCTTGAAAGAAGTGTAACTGGGACCCAGAATGTAATCATTGTACCTGGTCAAAGACGATTACAAATAGGAATAAAAAGAGGAATGTGTCTGAAAACAACATTATTCCAACTGTATGGGTGGCAGTGTAATTGTTTTAAATGTTCTGTCTCTAGATTTATGAAATAGTCATTGTGTTCTGACAATACATAATAATTTTAAACCACAAATAATCATCTGGTTTCTTCAATGCTCACACAGGAAGAAAATTCAGGCTTTAAATGTGAAAAGTATCTTACATTTATCATAATACATTTTGCATTACTATATATTGTAGGATAAAGTAATGCCAGGAATTCCGTCCGTCTTTTTGTCCAATCGAGATTTTTATCCAACCGATTTCTCGACGACTCTTCACCCAATTTGGCAGACAAAGTCCGATCAAATTGAAAGTTAAGACTTGGGTGGAATGTTTGTCTTGATTTGACTGAACTACCCAAAAAGGACAGTAATTTAGTGTAATCTAGTTTACAGTTATCTTTAATTTAAAATTCTAAATTCATCCCTGACTAGGCAGGGTATCAGTGAGCAGGAAGGGGCAAAGTGTTGTGCAGCATGGCAGGGCTTTACTTATAATCCACTTATAATAATGATAATATTTCAAATCACCTGACTGGGAACTCTTACAAGCTGTATGTCTGATAATAGTTTTGTCTGTATCGTGTACTTTACAGTGGAAAAAATTATTACAACACCTGACAAATCTGAATATACTTTGAATTGACCCTTGTTTGTCTCTGAAACACAATTTTATTTCACTTCACAATGATGTAAAATTCATGATACATGAGGACAGTTGATTTGAGCACAGCACATATCAGATGAAGTGAGTCTGCATTTTTTTTAAATATCCACTTTTAACTTTTTACTTTGCGTCCGAAGACTCACATCATCATCGTTTTAACCACGATCACACCTGACAATGATAAGGAATTCAGCTTCTTCTGTGAAATAACATGACTCATTGACAGTGAAATAGCTTGTTTTTTGTGATGAAATGACCTAAATCTCCTTATGATTCCTCTGTTCTATGGTTTATAGAGAAGAATGATGACTTTGTAGATATTTCATTTGTTTTATGGGTATTTTAACAGCCAATTCAAATAGAAAAAAAAGAAAAAACAAACAAACAAAAAGAACAGATGAAACCTCTTAAATATACCAAGTATTCTAATGATTTTGGCCACCAGTGTAAATACTGTTGTGTGCTTATATTGCATGTGATTATCACAAAAATATCAGAACCCCATCAGAACCTGCAAAGTCACCAAACCCTAACCCATGCAGTCAGAAAAAGTGCCCTGTCATCAACTATGTGACAATGCATGCAGCTTCAAAAACAGGACATTATTTCCCAAATCCCACAAAGAACACTTCATCCTTCAGTTTATTGCACAAATGCTCAAAATTAATGCATTTGGAGATATGATGTTATCACTGATCGGGAAGAGGATGAGAAAGTGGGTGTGATAATGAAACCTGTCAGACATGAAGGGATGAAGATTCATATCCATGGTGTATCCATGAGGTAGTAAAGGTGCCTCTTTTTTTCTGACTGCTGTTGTCACATCTTGCTAGTACTGGGTGTACATAATAAAGTGGCCGGTGAGTGTATCTGCTGCTTCTGTAGCCCATGTGCTTCACGGTTTGGTGTGTTGTATGTTCCTCTGCATTATTTGAGTTACTGTTGCCTTTCTTTTAGCTCCAAACTGCTGCTCACTGGATATTTTCTCCTTTTCAGGCCATTCTCTGTAAACCCTAGAGATTATTGTGTTTGAAAATCCCAGTAGAGCAGCAACTTCTGAAATATTCACATCAGCACCAACCTGGAATCAGCAACCATGTCACGTTCAGTATCACCTTCAGAGTTCAACATCACTGTTTTTCCGTATTCTGATGCTTGGTCTGAACTTCAGCAGATTGCCTTGACCATGTTTACATTCCTGAATGTGGCTGCCGTGTGGCCTGTTAGTAGATAAAGTGTGTGTGTCAACATGGAATGATAGTGACTGAAAGAAGAAGATCATGGATACTAGGAGTAGAAATAACTCTGCAGGATGGATGGATGGATGGATGGATGGATGTGTTAACAAGCACTTGAATAGGTGGTGTACCTAATAAAGTGGACAGCATGAGTGTACTGGCATTATAACATAATGACATTACATATCCTCCCGAGACCCAGTCAGTAAAAGTTTTGTAAAGCTGTTAAACTCTTGTGCACTTCAAAGTACAAATACATTGCTGGGTCTCAGGAGGACAACAACTTTCAGTTTTAATCTGTATGATATTTTTCAAATGTTCATGCTTTATTAACTTAAATTCTGTAAATCTTAAACACTGCTGTATGTGGATGTGGACATATTTCAGAATTTTATCATTATTCTGGCAATGGTTTGCTGTTATAGTAAGTGTTTGACTTATGATTGAAGAAAAGGCACAGAAATATACAGCTATGGCTCTTTAACTCATAAAGACCCAAACATCCAGGATCGACCAAAATCATGTACTGATGTGAAATTTTTAAGAACTTCTGAACCACTAAACTTATTAATAAGTATAAATAATTGGTGTAAAATGCAGTTTGTCGTCTTTTCACGGTCATCAGATATGACCCATTTGGACGTTCAGAGGCTCTGTAATGAACATGGAAACACCGTCATCTTCTACAGCATTGATTCACCAGTAAAACCCATAGAGTTGGATCAATGACAGTGGATGGAGATACTGGGGTTTATGTTCAACTAGAAAGCACTCCGGAGAGCGCGGACCTCCACCAAGGCTAGATCAGTCCCGTCCCCCCCCCCCCCCCCCCCCCCCCCCCCCCCCATCACCACCAAAAATTTAATACTTTGTTCCTTGTGCCAGTGTCAACATTTCCTGAAAATTTCATCAAAATCTGTCCATAACTTTTTGAGTTATCTTGCGAACAGACAAACAAACAGACAAACCCAGATGAAAACATAACCTCTGCCATTCCTAGGCGGAGGTAATTAATGATATTTTTGCTGAAAAAGTCACTTATTCGTCAGTTTCCTCTGTTTTTGATATAACAACCATGAGCTTTAATCTGAGCTTTTATGAACATCTGCATGATCAGTAAATTAAATATAGGAAAATAACTGATTTTCACTGGAAAAAATGCAAAATAAAGAAGTTAATTTTACAATAAATGGTGATAAATCACTTAAGAAAGGTTAAATATAGAGGGAAAAATCATTTAGGAGCTGCCACAAAAGTAGCGCTGGGTCTTTATGGGTTAAAGTATGTATTGTTCTCAGCAGTTGAATAGGTTTGAACTTCCTAGACAGTCAATTCTGATGACTAGTGAACTGCCACATGTTGCATTATAGAGTAAGAGAAGGTATCAGCTTCATAAACTGTGCAGAAATATAAGTGTGTATGTTCCCTTATCTGTACTTTTTATTCAACCGTGTGAGATCTGTTAAATAAGCATTAAAGTGAGATGTATTGAGCAACACGTCCAACGGCCCCGGCCTCCTCCCAGCCAGAGTTCAGCTTTTCTCTGTGTGAGCACGTCTGACTCAATCTCAGTTTCCTATACACACACACCGACCCGCAAGTTCCCCACTGTGCGTGTATGTGTGTGTGTGTGTGTGTGTGTGTATGCGTGCAGAGGGATTTTAGCTGAATCTGAATGCATGTGTGTGTGTGTGTGTGTGTGTGTTAGTGCTCTAAACAGAAATCCAGCTTCCTCACTTCTCTCTTCTGTCCACAGCTTGTCAGTTGACCGACTACAGTTGTTACTGTTAAAGCTCTCTCTCTGTCTCTCTCTCTCTCTCTTTCTGTCTCCGTGATAACTGGCCGCCTCAGAGACGTCACACTCGCGACGCACCTGAGAGGAGGAAGAAGGAAGTGCCTAGCTCCGCCCACGCCAAACTCTGCAAGGAATTCAGGTAGGCAAACATACACATAAAGGAAAAAAAGGCAGACATTTACACAACATTGAATGGAGGCCGGAGTGTTGAAACTCTCCTACGTGATCAAAACAGGTCATAGTATTGCCAATACTGAAAAACAGGGGAAAAAAAAACTGCTTGCAATAGAAAGATGAAGGAGGAAATTTAGAAGCAGTGGAGATAAATACTTTTAGTTTAACTTTGATAAAGATAAGACAGTTTTATGCATTTGGTCGCATGTTGTGTTTTAAGCTGACAGTTTAACACTAGAAATATGAGAGGCTGTGAGTTATTATTACTGAGAGATGTCATTACAGAAGCACCTACGTCAAAGGAGTGAACAGTCAAACATAAAGACAGCATGTCATCATGACCTCAGGGTATGCACATTTGTGAATGAGCGAAGGCGACCTGTGCGTTCATCACTAATAAGCATGCGGTAAATGTGATCATGTGTGAGGTTTTAAACTAGGTGTGCAGGAAACTCCTTTAGAGGAATGTTGCTCTGGCTGCTATGATTCAGGTCTGGCTGTTTGCACGCACACGCACACGCGCGCGCGCGCACACACACACACGCACAAGGGCCACAGGAGGATAGCATTTCCCATCCGGAATGATAGAAGAGGGAGGGAGGTGTGTTTGGGGGTTTGGGCAGTCAGATTCTGGTTTGGTGAGTTTTAGGAGCAGGCAATGTGTACACCATACACAGATAGAAAAGCAGAGAGGCAGAGATAGGCGGACGCAGGGAGATTTTCTGAATGAAAGAAGGCAGGAAAGAAGACTAAGCTCTTAAAGTGTCTGTCATCGTGTCAGTTTAGATGCCAGGCAGCAGCAGCAGTAGCTTCACCTCGCATCATGCAACCTTGAGTCCAGCGTCACCCCAGCTATGGTGTGCTTTGAGGTAGATTTTGTTTTCTTTGCTAAAGAGTGGGTGTTCTCCTGGATCATTAGCGTGTTGGTGGTGTGTGTGTGTGTGTGTGTCCGTCCTCAAATCTTTTCTTTTCTCCTCCCTCCTTCGCCTCGTCTCCCCCTCCTCACTTCTGAGGAATGTGGGGCTTATGTCAGTGAGAGTCAGGTACAGACTCACTAATTACCACTGCCCTTCCTCCCTCCATCTCCACCTCCCTCCCTCCTCTCCCTCCCTCCCTCCCTCCCTCCTCTCCCTGTTGCTCTCTAGTTCTTTCCTTCAACTCCGGCACCTTCTGCGCTCCCTCTCTCCTCTCTCCTCCACTTCGAGACCTTGTGCGCTCCCTCTCTCTGTCTCCTGCTGTTGCGTCTACAAACGCTGTCTTGACTGGAGCAGAGGAGAGGACAAACAGAGAGGATCTGAGTCAGAATCCAAAAAAACACCAAAAGGAGAACAGAAACTTTGACTTGTCCTCGCCGAGTGTCGTGTGTCTGTGTGTGCTGAGTTTGTTAGATGTGTGTGAGCTTCTTGAGATCTCCTCTGATTGAGTTCTGGGGGATCTGTCATTGAAGACAGGAGGCGCATTGACAGCGAACGAAAGGCTGGGGTGAACCTGACACAGCTCCACAGAGGAGAGGAAGAGGAAAGGAAGATGAGAAAGTGACAAGCGGGACCGTGGCTTTGAATGGTGGCAGAACAACCGACGACACTGTGACTACACATCCCATCATCCTACAGGTTGCTGTGAACTCAGTGTGCCTCTTATACTTTCTTTTTGTCTGATTTTCTCTTGAACCTCAACATTTGCACATCCTTTTGTAAGGCTAGTGGGGGGACTTTGAGTGTTTTCTCACCTGGAGGATTAAAACACACTGACACACACTAACACACACGCTCACTCAGTGGGTATCTGGAAGGACATTTCTTCAGCTGGTCCAGTGTTCACGCTGACCAGCTGACTGCTGTAACCTTCACTACAAGGTTATGGGACAGGGACTCTATGTTTATTTGTGTGGGGTTGTGTGTGTGTGATCAGTTGCTGTCTTGTCTAGTCATCGTGTGCATGTGTGTGTGTTTCAGAAACTGGTTGAACAGGGCACCAGTTAGCCTTGGGTGTCCTCTTGTACAAATGAAATTTAGATGTGTGATGTGTAAACGTACGTCTGTGAATCCATGTCTCTATAGATACAAGATCCAGTTTGTTATTGTGTAATCATAGTATGTGTCTCTGTGTGTAACGTTCACATCCAGCTGATTTTCCAAGAAGCGCTGACTCTCTGACTGCACGGCAAAAACTGTGAGAGTCCAGTTTATAAGATCCACAAGAATAAAAAAAACAAATATGTAGGATTCAGTTCTTCAACTCAGAGGGACTTAAACATTAAATATATGTTACTTTTTGTCACTACATGGCAAAATACTGAAGACTTACACTTCTATATTTCCTAAAGTCATAAAGTCACAAGTTGGGTTTTTTTTTTAATGCAGAAGTATCCATAGAGTTTGAAGTAGTTTCAGAGTGAAAGAACTGCTGCACTTTCATTATGGCTGATTCCTGACAGTGACTATGTGCGTGTAATTGTTTAGTCCATCTTAACAGATCATCAGTTCTCTTGCGAATTCTATAAATACTTCCACCTTGTCAGTTGAAGGCGTGTGAAAGGTATGGGTGTGTTGAAGTGCTGGTCAAACCTGATGAAGTGATGACATGCTTTTTCCAAACTGCATCAAACAAAACCAAAAGCAAAAACGGAGCAGTTTCATGGCTGTTACTCAAATAGATCTGTTTGCTTTTCCTTTAAAAAATGACTGTGGCTTCATCACTGATTGTATTAAGGTTCAAGAGGTGAACCTTTCTTCAGAGTGATACTTATCTCTCAGCTCACTGTATCACATTCCACAATTGCAAAAGGGACAGACAGACATCTAAGACAAGAATTTATATCTAGATTTTTTTTCTACAGTCTAGTGTGACCTTAGTGATATCAGCATTGTTTGGGCCTGCTCTAGTTTCAGGAAGACAAAAAAACCAGCAGACTTTAGATGATTTGGGAAAAACACCAGACAATAGGAAGAGAAGAGAATTTTTTTTTTTTTTAATCTAAAATTGAGACATTTGGAGAAGCAGGACATTAATGAGTAATTGTTATTCTCAAGAGTAAGGAAGAGAAGCAGCATAAGTAGTAGTATATGGCTGTGTCACATGACTGTCACATGATCATCTCATGCTTGTGATGGGGAAGCACAGATTCAGTGTAGTGTGTGTGAAACAAAGCCATAAGCCTAATCCACCAACAGTGAAGCAGAAATCTAAAGCTGCGGAGTAAAGAGACTAATGCAGCGAATAGAGAGAAAGAGAGAGAGAGAGAACCTGTTAGCACTATTGTGTTGTTTATGAAACACCTGTAACTAGATCTGATCACACTCGCTCTCTCTCCTCTCTCCCTCTCTGTTTGTCACAAACACACACATACCTGGAAAGCACAATGGCCGCATTCTTCCCTTCTTTTGCATCCCTGTCCACCTCCCTCTTTAGCTCCCCTGGCCAGCCAAAATGCTGAGACGAAGGGGAGTTGAGACAGGCAAAATTCAAGGTAACACAGGGAAAAAGAGACAAGACATTTGTGCAGAAAAGCAACATTTCCAGTGTAACCATGACCGGGGTCAAGGTTACACTGGAGGTTGATCCTAATGACTTTTTGAGCACTTTTTTAATTTATAATATTACCATCAGACCATCATCAGAAGTCATAATACACATATTATACACACTTCCTAAAAAACTCACAATAATAAAATAGAAGATGGAGGTTTCACTCTACCTATACTGTGGTTTACTCATAGAAAATCAATTTAAGTTGTGTGTTTTCTAGGGCTGTCAAAATTAACGCATTAACCCAGATTAATCTATCATCACGATTAATCTGATTACAGATTTTAACGCAATTAACTCATCTGCAGTTCAGAATGACTCTGAACGTCTCTGCCAATGCATTTGGGGCAGTTTGTCCAGTAGAGTTAACCTCACACATGTGCAAATGGGCAGTTGATCTGGTAGTGACAGGCACCAGAACCACCCCATAAAGATGGAAGACACTAAACAGCACGTTGGCCTCTGGATGGAAATATGAAGACAAAAAAAAAACAAAACACCCAAGATGGAACAGTTGTTTCAAGTTGTTTTGTTTCAAGTTGTTTTGTTGAAACTTTTGGAGGAGTTTAACAAACTCATTAAGTACATACATATTCCCTTCTTTCTTGAGTCTGTTTGCTCATGCAAAATGAAGTGCATTTAATACAGATTAAAAATGAATGATATTTAATCGTGATTAATTGAAATTAATCCACAGCAACCCTGTGATTGATTAAAAATTTTAATCGTTTGACGGCACTAGTATTTTCAAATTTACCCTAATTCTTTGATCAATAAAATAAACATGACCCACATAATCTGGAATTTCTCTGTCTTATCTTGCTGTTTGTATGACATTTTGTCCTAAGCAGCTACTTTCAATAGAAATGAGACTAGAAATTTTCCAGTTTTAAAGAATTTTACATCCAGTCCATTGTTTTTTGTGTTGTGGGAGAGTCATAAAGTCTTACAGTCTTATGTGAACCACTTTTTTATAATATTAGCTCTCGGATATTAATTGGGATGTTTATTTCAGTAACTCACACTAAAAGCAGGCAATCCACTACATTTCATCCAAATATTGTTCTTCATACTCCACTTCATTTGCCTGACCACGCCTTCTCCTTTGAGGTTGAAAAGTTTTCACAATGGATGATACAAAAAGATTGAAAATACAACACATCATCCACAACATGTCATCCAATTTCTCACTGTAAGTCAAAGATAAGAGAAAAAGTGTAAAAAACAGATATGTCTATCTGAACTTCTCATATGAATCACAAACTCTCCATTTTATCTGGTGTTCTTATCTGATGTCAAACGTCAACAGTATCATGCTACTAAACACTGATGCTTTACCATTCATTATCTAATAATGTCATACATAACAATTTATCAGTCTGAGGAACTTTTAGTCCAATGCTTTTACTATATTTTGCTGCTAATAATTACACTATATGGACAAAAATGTTGAGACACATCACACCTACATCTTATAGAATCATCAATTTGAAATATAACCATGATTAAAATGTTCATGTGAGTTGTTGTCAATATTTATTTTGAGTTTAAAGATGGTTTCTTACAGAGTGAGAGTTGGAGAAACCAGATACTTATGATTTAATATGATTATTTATGGTTAGAACGTGATAAATATTTCAGAAATCTAGAGGTATGACATTAAAAATATGTTTTTATATATATATATATATATATATATATATATATATATATATATATATATATATATATGTATGTGTATATATATATATATATATATATATATATATGTGTATGTGTATATATATATATATATATATATATATATATATATATACTGATATAAAATATCAGTAGTTAGTAAAATTAAGTAAAAACAAACTAGGGGGCATTTGGTAATTGTAGATGACAGCGTAAACAAAATTCTCTCTAAAGATGAAAGAAAAACATTAATTACAATGAGATTTTTATCAGTATTTAGTTCAATGTGTCCAAATAAATTCAGCCATATTGTGTAGGTACTTAGGTAGGAGTTTGTCATGCAAGACAGGAGTATTTTTACATTGATATGTAGAAGTTCTGAATACCTCTTCCACAACTGGTGATTGAAATGTTTTACTTTTCAATAAGACTTGAATCAGATTGTCTCATTTGTCATTGCTATGAGTTGTGATACTCCCATCGGCAGGACAGCTTCTAAATTCTTTACAAAATGCATCTGTTCTCTTGCTAGTGAACTAGATTTTGATGATGCAGAAAACTATTAAAAGTTAACTGCCATGCTTTAAAATTTACAGCAATACCTTTATCATATGACATGTTTTATTCACCCAACTACTAGCCTTTGGTTAGTGGCAGTGTAACAACATGATGGTACTGTATTTCCTCCTGACCGCCCAGTGGACCATGAGAGACTGTTGTCAAGTAAACACAAGAGAGTCTCCGGGTTGTCCATGTTTTGAGATACTGTATCTGACACGACACCGAGAAATGACATCAGTAATATCTCTGAACAGATTAACTGTTCTCTTCACTCTTGACAGTCGTCACTGTTTTCATTATTTATTTCATTTTGAAGTAGATGCTGACAGAAAAAACTGATTATCCAAAAGAACTGGGACTGCAAAAGAAATCTGATACCTTATCTTAAAACCGGTGCAAATGAAACAAACAATTCCATTCCATTTCAGAGTGTTTTTGATGTAACGTGAACTGATCCTTTAATATAATTCTGTCACTGTTTTGTCAAGAACAGACACAGCGTTGAAAGTGTAAACAGGTGACCTCCGCTCACTGTGAAGGATGGAACAACTCCCCCACCTCCCCCCACCCTGCTCTGTCATCCCACCTTTGACTCTTGTGTAACCTTTCCGCCCCCCTTTGTGGTGACATTGCTGAACCCTCCATCTTCTTCCTCCTCCTCCTCTTCCTCCTCTACTGCTCCATCCTCTAACCTGTTCTTACGCTAATGCTGTTATTATGCTTCATTTCACCTCCAGTTTTTTTTACGTCTTTTCGCTGAATGTTTCTTTTTTCAGCTTAAAATGGAGAGAAGACATATTAGCTTGCTCACACACACACACACACACACACACACACACACACACACACACGCACTGAGCATCCAATTGCCTGTTCTGAAACAGGCTCCTCTCTGCATACCTGTTACTAAACACAATGGGCTGGTTGTCTGGACCCCAGGCCAAGAGGCAAGGTGTGTGTGTGTGTGTGGGTGGGTGAGTGTGAGGAGTGGGTGATCTGAGTTTGGCAAGGAAGGTAAGTGTGTGTGTGTGTTTGTGCAAGTCAGTATTTTTTGGGAGAGTAACTAACTACACTTAATCTAAGGAAGAGATACAACTATAATACACACATACATCCATTCTAGAATGGAATGTTCCAAGAGTCTCTGTGAACCCATTCACAAAACTGATACAAGGTAGCAGCACACTGGTCACAAACACACATTTATAAGCAGGCAATGACAGCATGTACAAGCACAAAATATTTCAGTCTTTGCTCTTACTCTGAAGTAAACCAATTTCCTAATGAGCTGCAAATATTGTAGTTTAATCAGACGTGAAACTGTTCATACCCTCGTTCTCTCTGTTCTTCCACTCTGTAAAGTTGGCCTGCCTCTTTCAGCACTTCAGACATCATCTTGAAAATGTCAGGTTTTTTGATATTTGCTCATATCCAAAACCTTGTCGATATCCTTTGTCACAATGTGGATGTGTTTCTCCTTGGACCAGAAATGTGGACTTCTTTCTTCTCTTTTGGCACATTCACCTCTTTATCTGTACCCCAGAGGCTGTGTGCCACAACCTGAGATAAAACCCACAAAGGAGACGCATATTCCACGTGCACTGTATACATGTTCAAAGAATCCTCTTAAACCTGGACCAATACCCGTATATTTCATTTAGAAAAAGCTTCATTCAGAAAAAGGTCTAATTCACATGGAATATGTTTACGTGAGAGTCAAACTCACAGTAGTAGCAGAATTTTAGTGCTTGTTTATAAGCAAATATTCCTATTATTACAGTTGTTCCAAATAAGGCAGTCTAGTCCTAGGTGATCGACATTACTGTGTACATTCTGGCATCTTCTGCATGTTTGGACAGCAGGTTGGTGCTCATGTCATTTATACGTCAAATATGGAAACTGGGGCCCTTTTCTGAACATATTCCAGGAACTAAGTGCAGCTTGATACTACCTCTTATGGTAGACGTATTTAGTATTACCCAGTTTGATGGCAATGACTGGGAGTGGGTTTTTTTATTCAGGTTTCTTTAGGGTTCCCTTTTCTTTAACTTAAGTCTCAGTTGTACTTGAATGTGTGTAAATTTTTATGATGGTGTACACATATATGGATGAAAAATTCAGATTTGGATTTAAAAAAGTGCTATTTTTCCAAAGTTTTGGGGTGGAGAACTTGTTTGGCCATGTGAAGATTACCTCCCTCCACCATGTTTGACTTTTGTCTCACGTACCTTACCCTTTTCTTTTTTAATCAGTATTATAATTAAATAGATTTTTGTCATGTTTGAATTGTGATTTTCTGCGGACTGGTTTTGGTCAGACCAGGACTTTCCAGTTAAAGAAATGTTAAATATACACATACAATAAAGATTGGTATTTTGATATTTGTGCCAAACCTGGTGTTATGTGAGTATTTCAGAGATTTGGACATTTCTTACACAACTTGGTTTATAAAATGTGGTGTGGCACAAACTGAGGTAGAAAGTCCAAATGAAATATATATCTTTTTTTTTTTTTTTTTTTTTTAATTTTCAAGGAATACTCATAAAACCCATATAATACTGTTACAGTCCAGATACTGTAACTGGAAATGGGCTCATTCTGAATTTCCAAACAGTGTATGCTGTTTACATGACTATATCAAATTCTGAATATTGTCATTGTGGAATATTAAAACACATGTAAATGTAGTCGGCTCATATCCCTCCTCTCATGTGACCTTTACACACCTTCCCTCTCTCCTACGTTCACACACTCCCATGCTTTCCCTTTTGTATCTTGAGGAGTTTCATCTTGTCATTCAGAAAGGCAGCAGGTGATCACAGGGATTACACTGCGTTTTAGTTTTCTCAGGATATATTTTCTTTTCATGCCATAAAACTCCTGTTTCGAGTGTGCGTGACACTGGTTAGCGGTGTAGCTATTGTGTTTAGAGGATCTGTATTTAAGGGGCGTTAGCTAGAATTTGCGGACGTGGAATTCCTCCAGCTTTTCATTCAGCTCTTATCTCCCTGTTTTATTTTCCCTTCTCACTTTCCTGGTGTGAGTGTGAGTGTGTGTATGTGTGTGTGACTATGACAAGAACAAGTTGTCTTTCCAGGTGAAAATTAAGGATGGTGAAAATTACAGGTCTAAGATTGCCAAAGATAAAGTGTCTGAACACCTACAAAATACATGCATGTTAATGAAAGTGATTCTAGTTACAGCTGCAAGCTCATAATTTATTTAGAGAAAACTTTGCATTTTATTTGTAGGTTTATTATTTTTTAGCCTTGTGTGAAGATGCTTTGGAGTTTTAAATGAGAATAACAGCACAAACTTTGCAGCATTCACACACAAAGACAAAATTAAGTACTAGAGTTGCGGAAAGCTTGACAAAAGATGATGAACACTGCCTTTTTAGCTCTGGCAAGTGAGAAAATATGTTGTGTATTTTAGAAATTATTGAAATATGAAGATGTTATATGCTACCTAATAAGTGAAAATACACTGTTGCCCATAAAGTTGGAATCATTTGGTTTTCAGGCACATTCCAGTTTTAATTCCTATTTCTACACATCAGTAACTATCAGTATCTATAAAGAATAAATCATATTGTCACAATAATTTCATGAGAAGAGGTACAAATATTTTGGGCCAGCTCCAGCGTATTTTTAGCTGATATAATTCAATGAGCTTATCTTAATTGTGCAAATTTAATGTATGTTTAGACATGATCGGATGTCATTTGTGAAACTGGTGCAGTTCTTGTAAAGTAAAACTTGGAACAAAACCAAAACTACAACTGGATGTTTTTCTCTCAGTTTTGCTGTTTGTTTTTAGTTTTATTCTGTTATTCAGTGCAGCTTGTACCCGATCACATGTTAATTAGTGTTGTTTCGCAGTGTTTGGGGAGAGGACAGTCATCCTTGTTGACGTTACAGTGGTTACTAACCAGATAATGTGCAGCTTTAGCGTGGTCAACAGTCATGATAATGACTCCCTCTGTTGTGTTCAAGTCTTTTCTTGATATAACCCCTCGGTCTCTCTGTGTCGCTCTCCTTTCCTGCTCTTTTTGACCTTGGCAGTGATTGTACCACCTAAACATACACTGGTCCTGTGTTGCCATTGGACGGTGACAAACCACATGATTCAGTCACAGAATGTCAGCTGACCAAATTCTAGGCAAAAGGGGAAACATCTTTCATCAGGATGGAAGAAAAACGTAGGACGTTAATGTCAGATCCTTTGTGTGTGTTGTGTGTGTGTGTGTGTGTGTGTGAGGGTGTGTGTAGGTGTGTGTGTGTGTGTGTGTGTGTGAGGGTGTGTGTAGGTGTGTGTGTGTGTGTGTGTGTGTGTGTGTGTGGTATGAGGGCAGAAAGCGCTCTCCTTTTGTGCTGAGTCATTTTGGTTAATCATAAGTGCGATGCTGGGATTGGTTGACAGCAAGTTACAGGATGTGAGATGACCCTTTGAATCAGGAAGTCTTACAGCTGAACACAGCCAGACGTTTCCCTGTTGCCACTAGTCAAGATTTTAAGTACATCAGCATTTTCACACTTTAACATCTGACATTTTTCTGTGTCTTTCCTTACACACACAGACATTGTGTGTAGTCTGTGTTCACAAATCACATGCATGCAGGCGCTCAGTCTCTCTCTGTTGAATCTTTAAACTTAACTCAAAATTAGGTGAATCTTGGCCAGAGAAAGGTGAAATTGATGGTGATTATTATATACAGCAGCTTTTAGTTTCAGTTTTTTTTTTCTTTGTAGAAATGAATGAGTTTGTCTTTTATTTTGAGTCACTTTTAGTTATATTTTATGTCCTTACATATTCTTATAAAGTCTTAAAAAGATGAGGCAGCAACACATGCATCTATGCAAAAAAAAATTTACCTTTATTTTGTCATTTTAGTCAGTTAGTCATCCTGTCATTACTAAGACTTGCCCCCCAACCCAATAATAATAAGGGTAAAATAAAGAGTAAGTAAACCACAAGTGTCCCATTTTTATTTAATTTTTTCCTACTTTTTCAGACTTAACCTATGCAGCACTCTGACAGAACCAGTGCCACAAACATTAGTTCTATTTTTCCATGGAAGAAAAACATACAGTCATGGCCAAACATTTTAGCAGTGACACAAATATAATCTTTGCATAGAAGTTAATTATTTGTCAATGAAAGCCAATGAAACAAATGACAAAAGTATTGGTTAGCTGATGTTTTCAATGTATGTGATAACATGTTACTCCACTTATTGGTTTATGTACATTTATACAATAGATTTATAAATCTTCCTTTAGAAAGAACCTGAAAAGTGAATGTATTACAATGTGCACTCAATGTTTTGAAGTAGATGTGGTTGCTCTGAGATAAACATTCCTTTAGAGTAAAACCCATTCAATCATTTTGACCCAAGACTGTATCTTGGAAACTACAGCCAAACAGCATTTTTGACTCAAACTTGGTAAAGTTTCATTACTGTTATTCTGGAGCATTTTACTTGTAGACCAATGTTATTGGTGCACATTCCAAATATTCACATTTTAAACTGTTTGCTTCATGTTGTAGTTGAATGTGATTTTTCTTTAGATTTTTTAGTGAAGTTACAGTTTTAATACCTCTTTAATAATGCTCCCATAGTAGAAAGTGACAGAGATGATGTGTAAATGGGCGGTGTAAGGCAGACAGGCAGGCAGACAGACAGACAGACAGACTGACTGACAAACGTAGACTTCATGGTCAAAATCACAGCTCCAGTGCATGACAAGGATCACTGACAGTCACATTTCCACCTGCTTTACCCCAGCACTGTTCACACACATGCACCCGTGTGCACACACATGCATGCATGCACGCACGCACAAACACACACACACACACACACCAACAGATCCTCTTATGTAGCCTGAATGTTTAATCTGTTGCCTGTTGGAAGTATTTTTGTCACAAACAAGCACTTTGTTTTGCAGAAATCCTCTAGCAGCATGTGTTGAAATTCACACATCCACACAGTGACATTATGATTCTTACATTTTCACAGAAACTTTTCTGATTCTAAAGAAGATGAGGATCAATTGAACTGAGATGAATTGAAATGAATTTAATCGATGGCCTTGTAGAAAGTGAAAGAAATCTTTTGAGAACATGAAAACTATTTCAGTAAGTATGCTTGTTGAAGAGTCTACATCGCCTGTTGCTTTGACCCAGCTCCTAATCATTTTCAAACATGGTTATCAGTTTGAAAAGCACCTGATACTGAGTGGAAACTAATACATAATACAGTATGTGTGTGTGGAGGTGCAGGAGAATGTGTAGAAGTGCATGTGTAAATGAAAACTGAAGCTTACCAGTACTGGATTCTTGATTTCAGCATCAGTATACATACCCAGGGATGAAAAAAAAATGTCACCATGATATATATTCTATATCAAAGTGGCTATTGCTGCAGTACTGTGGGACTAACTTTCTCATTTGTCTATTACTACAGAGCCAATCAGTGCCCTCGTTATATCATGTGTAGACTGGTAACCCTGCTGCCACAGTAATGTGGCAATGAGCACATGCCATGTGCCTATCCGGTTACAGGAAAAGTCTAGAGTACCATTCTTTGTGGATTCTAAAAGTTTCATGTCTATACATGTTTGTTTCAAGAAATATCTGCATCTAGGTGGAAACGGGAGAAAACTGGATTAAAACAGTGTAATATGTATGCCACACCGATATGTGGCACTGTACACAAACACAGACAGAGCCACAGAATACATTTAAATCACAGAAGAATGCAGTGAGCCGGTGCATGAGGTCCTTCTTAACATAACCAGGACACCAACAATGCCGATGTCATGTGGACGAAAGGTCGAAACGATATTAAACTTTTGCGGATTGACATTATTTTGTTGTCGTGAGTATATGCCATATATCACCACAGTACTGTGGCAACCAGAGGCTAATGAGCTCATGTAACAACACTCCTATTTTTGGGGGCATTTTGCCCAGGTCCGGGGTTACATTCTACATGTCAGGGTTAGGGGATAACCGGATTATGACACTGTGCTGACACAAGAACCTCCATCAAACACAACACATCATTGACGCAGGATGTAATTCCGCCCCTGGGCGAAATGCCCCCAAAAGAACACATCAGTCAAGGATTTCTCTGCTGGGGGATTGAACCACAACCCTTTGGTCACAAGTCGCTTCTCCGACCTTCTAGGCTTTCTGCCCCTAAAATCTTAGGTGAGGCACTGCTGGGATTAGAACCTGGGATCTCCTGTTTACTAGACAGGCACTTTAACCAGCTAAGCCACAGCACCACGTTATGAGTTGGAGTTTGCTGAGCCTCCCCCTGCATGAACCACATTTGTGACCAAGGTATTGTCATAGAATAACCATGGAGTAGGTCACATCTGGACATGAAGCTGTTACTGTTGAGCCTCTGAAAATGGAGGGACTTCTGGTTGGTTGTCATTCCTCAACAATTAATGCAATATTTTAGTTAAACCCCTTGAATTAAAACTGAAAATCCACACTTCATTCATTCATTGATTGTGTCATTTCGCATCCACTGTGGTAGTGTACAGAGACAAAACTGCAAAATTTGTGTTACTTTCCAAATACTGCCAAAACAAATGCAGTATAATAAATCAAAAATTATATCAAACCTACTAATTAAAAAATGAGTCTAATATACAGGGAAACTTTTAACAAACAGGTATCAGTTTACACCATTAGACTTCTGATGTGTCGGCTGAGCTACAGTGTGTTTGTTCTGTGTTTTAGGCCACATCCGCATCTTTTCTCATCTGATCTTTTTCTTTGTTGTTTTCAAAAAAGTGCTCTGTAAACACAGAGTCGTTTTCAGGAAATATCTGCGTCCACATGAAACCACTGAAAACCACTGAAAACGATGTAGTACAAATGCCAGGTCTGTATGTGGCGTAGTAATGCTCTTGCAAAGAATGGAGAAGACGACATGGAGCATGCACATAAAGCCTTCTTGGTTCTATCGGGTCTGATCCAATGTTACCTCCTGGTTGCCCCTCTCCGCAGTAGATCCAATAGCATGCAGTGAATTTTGTTAGATGTGGTTGTTTGTTGCTCATTGTAATGAAAAAGTAGCCGAAGGTTTTGATTCAGTATTTCCTATAAGCTCAATAGCTGTTGTAGCATGAGCTCTACTCTGTAGTCTACCATTGTTGTTGTTGTTGAAGGTGCGGGAGACTTTCATGACCAATTTTTCATCAAATCTGTAAAACCTCAGTCATATCCTCAGTATCACAAATCTGTAAGTCTTTCTGTGATTACTCACCTGAATCTCTTGAATTACGGTGAACAGTTTCGAAGTGCCATCCACCAAAAACAAACCATATGTTTTACAAACAGAGTCGGGAGATAACTCGGGCATCTTTGGAATTTTGTCGTGACATCCATTGTGGGAAATGGAGGCTCGCGCAGCCACCTGACAGCGGCAGCTGCTAAAGACATGACGCGCAAACGGCAGGAGCTCCCTTCCCTCTGTACATATTCCTCCAGCCATTTCCACATTTCAGACACTTCCGCATGTTTTTTTCATCCATATAATATATCAGGTATAATATATCCATAGAATATATACCTGTCAGGTGGCTGCGCAAACCTCCCTTTCCCACAATGCATGTTGCGACAAAATTCTGAAGATGCCCGAGCTACCTACGGGCTCTGTTTATAAACACACGTTTTGTTTATGGTGGATGGCACTTTGAAATTGTTCACCGTAATGCAAGAGATTCAGGTGAATAATCACAGAAAGACTTACAGATTCGTGATACTAAGGATATGACTGAGGTTTTACAGACTTGATGAAAAATTGGTCACGAAAGTCTCCCGCACCTTTAAGTGGTGTCTTGCTACTGGGTGAAAGGTTAGAGAGACGGGGCTATGACATCATTGTTTTAGAAAAGTTGCAGTTTGGTCATACAGATTAAGACATGAAACCAGCCTTTTAAAATTTATTCACTCTGGAACCCGGTTTCAAAAAAGATGTGGTTTCAGTGACTGAAAATGCCAGTTTCGTGTGGACAAAAGGCCTATCCGATACAAAACTTTTGCGGATACTACCGAAACTGTCTTCATATGGACAGGGCCTCAGTCATCTATGGTTCTCAGTTCAGATTCTCAGCTGTGACCGTTGTAAAGCTGTTTGTGTACAGTTACTTCCAGATTGTGTGGGTTCATTTCAGACCTGCAGGGCCGGTTCCCCCATGTCTCTGTCTCCATTAAAACTGAGCTGATGGCTATCACCACCACCCTCCTGACGGTCATGTCTCTCTGCTCTAGCACCTTTTTGTGTGCATATTTAGGATGTGTGTGTGTGTGTGTGTGTGTGTGTGTGTGTGTGTGTGTGTGTATGTGTGTGTGTGTAAATGAGGCTTACATTGGATCAAATTCCTGGTTTTCCTTCTATACTTTAAGTGATTGATTTAATTTCTTATCATTCTATGTCGTTATCTTTTCCCCCATCGATGCCTCCTACTACCTGGGGGGGGTTCTCCCTGTTTTTTTTCTTTCTCCTCAAGTCTTAAATTTCTTCTTATTTTTTGAAAAAGCAGATGGGTCAGAAAGTGGGTCAGAAAACACTGACGTTTTGATCTTATGAAGATCATTAAGACACTGTGCGTGATACGGCTACACAAATAAACCTGTCTTAACTTGATATGACTTGACTTGACTTGAGGTGTGTGTGCTTGTAGATATGGTCGACCTGTAATAAAGTCATTTTGGTCTATGAATCATGGTCTTTTCCAGCTTTAAAATGCTTTATAGCTGTGTATGGCCTTCACTGCAGCCTTATTACACCATGTTGGGCAGAGATTAAATTTCTCCATCTCTGAACTTTGAACTGACTATCTACATCTACTGTGTGTGTGTGAGAGAGCTGCCAAAACCTTAAGAATCAGTGATTGCATGTCCTTCATTAACAGAGTCACTGGTTAATGTGTCACTTGTGCAATAGCAGCAGCACACACACAAACGCACATTTTTCATTGGAGTAGAACGACACCCCATCTGATAAGAGAATAGACCCCGTTCTCCTTAAGGGTTCTTTAAGGTTATGCACACTTCCACACATCGTCAACATGGTTTCTCTCCCTCTCACCGTCTGTGTTTCTGTGAAAAATGACAGGAATGTGACCTTATTAGTTCAGTTTACATCCTTTTTTTTAAAACACATTTTTATTTATCAGTTCATTTTGTGAAGTGCTGCAAAGTGACTTTCATTTCACACTTAGAGCATAACCAGGAAATTGATACTTGTTGATTATTACATAGTTTTACAATTGGGATAGTTAGGAGACGACCACGGTGAAAGGAGGAATTACCATCAACTAACACATCATCACAAAATAACCGGAAGAATAATAATGTTTAAACTTGAGCACACTGGGTTATTTAAACCAACATCTCATCATCAAATAAAAGTTGATTTTATAGAAGGAAGAAAAAAGCCTTTAAGTTAAATATTCTCTCTTCTCTTCTTCTTAAATGATTTGATGAAACATCATACTCTTAATTATGCAGATATTTAGGTCAGTCAAATGTCTCTTCAGTCATGGCTGAAGGTTTTGACAGTGATGAAAATTGACTCTTTCTATAAATGTTATTGATTTGCTAATAAAAGCCAAAGATACTTAAAGAGTAATAACATTCTCAGAATTGTTTTTCAATGTAAAAGTGCTGTTTATTTCATTTCATTCGTTTATTTGTTTCGAGCAGAACAAAGAACAAAACTTTTATGTGTACAAAGAACTAACAGCAGAGCAAATACATAAATAAATAGAGGTGATCAAGACAATATAGCAACTGCCATGTACACTAGTAATAACAAAATAAATTCAATAAGTATTGCCCAAAAAGGAGTGGGAAGAAGAAAACTAAAGCAGGTACTTTTTTTAGTTTCTACTCCAATGAAAACTTTTATGCAAAGTTTTCTATAACAAAATTTGAGTCTTTTGGCCACAACTGTACAACTATTTTCAATCAAGAGATTCAATAAAAACAAATCTTGACTTAATAGAACTGGCATTGGGTCAAATTTACCAGTGACTGTTTTTACTTAAGTGGTGATTTGGGCTTTTCCTAAAATTGTGGAAAATTGCCATGGGGTGAAGTTTACTCCTGATAGAAATGTATAGAATTTCACATTATTTGTACCTGTTAGGTTTTTAGGCAACAGAATCTGTGTGTCTGTTAACTGAAATATATTTTACAATGGAAAAGAGACAGACCGTCCAAAACATGTATGCAAACATTTTCTTCTATTAACCATTTTCACCATCATTTTAGACTGATATGTACTGATGTCTATGCAAAGGGATTTGTGTTCTTAAAGGCTTCACTTATAAAACCAGACAACCACAATACAGCAAATAGAGCAAAGTCATGCAGTGACTAAAGGCATCCCTTAGTGAAGAAAAGGACTGAATATAATGACAGATGACATTATTATGGATCAGAGATGCCATGGGTAAGTTTGGCCTTTTCAGGTATATAACAACTTCTTGTGGTTCTAGTGTTACAGTTGACAAATCAGGCCATTAATGAGTGATTTCCTGACTTTTCCTCAATTACTACTTTTAGATTCACATTTATTTTCACCTGAGCAACTGTTAAAAATGTTCTGTTTTATTATTATTTAACTTTAGTAATAAGCGATGACTCTGATTTTTGTTATAAATTAATTTGTGGTTAGCTTCTGTACTTAAATAATGGTCTTCCCACGAGCCTCACCTGTAGTTCCTGTTTAGTAATTCTGAAACTTAAGCAAGACAGTAAGATGGTCAATATGCCTGGTTAAGATTAGCAGCTGTGAGAGCTATAGTTAGTACATAAGTATGTCAGATGAATACTTGTGTCAAAACACTGAAACTCTTCTGCCCTGTTTCACACTGAATATTCACTTGCTGCTTTTATTAAAGAACTTGGGGTTGACTTTTTGTTCATGTTGCCCTCTTGCACAGAAAAGATGAGTTTTTCAGTTGGATTTTTGTGGATGATCCATTTTCATCACACATCGCAGTTGATTATATACACACAGAATGTATCCATGATCACACCTCTACACTTTGTGTAAACACCAGCTCATGACTTTTTCCTGATTGCTGTCAATCATCCTCTAACGTCACACCCTCTGCCCTTTTATCCTTTACCTTTCCTTTTGTCGTGTTCCTTATCAGCTGTGAGAGGCTGAAGGAGGGGGTTACCTGTGCTCCGAGGCCCCACCTCTCTCCTCTGGCCATTGAGACTGAGTAAACACATAACCACCTTTGCTTACCTCCACACTCAAACACCCAGACAAGGCAGGGAAGGAGACTCTCCCACTGCCACAGCCTGTCACCACCAAAGGACAGTGAATGGACAGAGAGAGTGGGTTTTAGACGAGAGTGAATGTGCAAAGTGACCCCTAAACACAAGACACGCCGGCTGCATCTCCTTGATCTGCACTCCTCAGTTTGGGACACAGGTATGGTGTTAAAGCTGACAGTGAAGTGTGTTTGTGGTTTTCTGAAAATCCATGTATAGATAATATTTTAGAGGTCAAAAGTCAGTGTAGCTCGTGTTTTTGTCATTTTCAGCATCTATTGAGAAAACAGCCGAAAAGAATCAGTTTGTTGCTCTGGAAATTACCAAATTTTGCATTGTCTTTGTGGGAAATGGCAGATTTTTCTCAGCTTTTGAGCTTCTTGTAAACAAACTGAAAATGTAATTCTTTGAATAATTGAAATTATGAACCTCTTAAATATAATTATTTACAAAACCTTAAAACCTGTGCCTATCATCATGGTGAAATCATTTTTTCTTTCTTTGGAGTGACAGATTTACAGGTCAGCTAACTTCCCTGTTTGACCACTTTTGCAATGGCCACAATGATTGGAAATACACAACAAAGGCAGTTAAACCAATCAGTGATTGGAACAGAGATCAGGCTGTCCTTGCAATGAAACCAGTGGAACCAGTGGAGTGGCATGACGCTGTATGTTTGTATGTAAAAGTGTGTTTGCGAGTGAATGTGTGTGTATGTTTAAGGTGGGTGATAAAAAAAAAAAAAAAGCTTCTGTGACTAAATGCAGTGGCTGGTATCATAACCCACAAACTTCCGGGTCCTTCGCCATATTATAGGTGGACTTTTACCCCTGTACAGAAAGATATTTGTTGTGTGCATGTGTGTGTTCATGTGTGGCGTGTGTGTGAGAGAGAGACAGAAATACTCTGATCAAATAGAGAATGTCCTTAATTTCAGACACTTTTAGTAGCAAAAAATTTAAACTTTGTGTCTTCTATTCTATTCTATTCTATTCTATTCTATTCTATTCTATTCTATTCTATTCTATTCTATTCTATTTTTTTCAATGTTCTTTTTATTGGAATCAAGGTAAAAAGAAATAGTCATACAAGAAAAAACAATGATTTGGATTTTCCACCCCATCCGTCCCCCCACCCTACAAATTCCCGGGTAATCCATCCCAGTCTGAGAATAAATAAATAATTTCTATTCTATTCTATTCTATTCTATTCTATTCTATTCTATCCTATGCTATGCTGTATCCTTTAATGACAGGAATTGCCATAGCGTCAAACGCAAACAATTTAGGAGTGAGATATTAAATGTCTAATTGTGTTTTTTTGTGAGTGTGACACACATTCTCTTAACTGTGTGCCCTTGTTTGTGTACCCTTAAGTCTGTGCTATAACTGTGGCTGTGAGGGATGCTGACAGAACGACAAGTGGAGATGTTGGTGTTCAATTCTTCAGTCGGTGTATATACATCACCAACTTTTCAAGCCTCTTGTTGGTTTCTCCATTCACACACACACACACACACACACACACACACATACACACACACACACTAAGGCCACTAAAGCCTTTGTCACGAGTGTGTGACACTGTCAACGTCAGTACTAATTGTCAGAAACAATGTCTGCCATAGCCTTGAATGGGCTAGCTGATTAGCCTGAGGAATGTGTTTGCCTAGAGAAGCAAAAGCCCCTTTGGGCTAGTGCTAAAGCTAAACCAGCTCTTCTGATTAGTCGTAACTATGAAGCTGTGTGCATGTGTGTTTTAGGGGGGGGGGGGGGGGGGGCTATGTGGTAATAATCAGTTGCATTTGACCTTTTTATCCTGTTCTGCTTTACAATAAGACTGAACTCAAAGCACTTGTGCATGAGGAATTAGAGTCTGGTGGAGGGTGTATGTTAAAGTTCACTGGAAAGACTTTATCTTCTGTAACGGAGGTAAGATACTGATGATTGTTGATAGTTAAACACTAATGCTGATTGATTTAGTGATTGTCTTGGTGAGATCTCAGCTTGTGCTCTGAAATGAATGAATTGGGAACAGTTCTATCTAAAACTGCTTAAAAAATGAGGCTTTTTGTGTGTGTGTGTGTGTGTGTGTGTGTGTGTGTTTTTGTTTTTTTTTTTGAGTGGACAAATGTGAAGGCCCTGGTGGCAGGGGGGCTCTTGGAGTAAATGAACTGGAATCATCCCGCCGTGGTGAAGTTGGTTGGAGGCGGTCACTTAACGCACTCCATCTGACCTGAAATTCTTCGGGCCAGTTTGACTTTGAAGGGCTTTCTTACGCTGAGGGAGGCCTGAGGAGATCGGAGAGAGAACATTCGGTCCCCTCCTCTGTGTTTATTAGCCTCTCTCTCCTCTCCATCTACCCCCCCCTCCTCCTTCTTCTTCTTTTTTTCTAACCCTCCTCTCCTCACCTTCCTTGTTACTCTGTCCTCCCCCTCCCCACTGCTCTCCTTTGAGCTTGAGTGAACCAGAGGAATGAGGGTGACAGGTACATCGATGAGAGGAAGAAAAAAGAGAAGACAAAGTAAAAAGAAGGGGGCAAAAGAGAACTGACGCTGGGACATGAATTAGGAGGGTGCAAGTTTGGATGGTGTTTGGAAACAAAACAGTAAATGTAAAATGAGGAAATTTTGCTCTTTAAAATGATTAGCCAAGTTATGCTTTAAGCAAAAATATACTAGTTGTACCTTCTCATACTTGAATAAATAATAAACTGAATATCTTAATGCCACTTTGCAACTTTTATTTGTGATAAGTTCTCACTATTTGATCAATTTAAAGCTGAAATGTTGATCAGAATCAGTGTGCCTACAAGAAAATCTGTCGTGCACTTAATCCCCACAAACAAAAGGATAGAGAACAGATATGTTGCTGGAGTTTTCTCCTCCTCAGCAATGTGACTTAACTCTCTTTCCTGCTCGATCCTGTCACAGTCAGCATGCTGACAGTGGAGCTGGTGAACCACAGTGTGAGGACATCATGTGTCCTGAAGGGTCAGCCACAGTTCTCACTTCTCTTTCATTAAGTTCATTATTGTTTCACATGTTTGTGTTGAATCTGCATGACTAATTATAAGAAATTAGTGTCATTTTTTTAAGAATATTGTGTGGATTTTAAGATTATGTGATGCATGCTGCTGGAGGAAGTAAAAGTCACAACAAAGAGGTTTTTTTATTTAGATACTTCTAAGGGAGTTTATCAGTTTCAGATTCTGACTGAGAGGAACACGGTGAGCCTGGACGCTGCGGTGAACTCCTACAGGTCATATCACTCTACAGAAATAAACAGCAGGGCCTCCGATCTTGTGACACGCTACTCATTTACTTATATGGACGACTTGTCTTAATAGTTGACCGCCATTCAGGCTGTTTGGCTGAGATACTGATTACCAGCACTGCTTTATTGCTGACTATTTCTACTTATTCATGTTTTTTGCCTGTGTGGCAGATTCCACTGTGTGTGTGTCTGAGTTGTGAACTTATCAGAGACACAGTCCAACCAACAGTGCTTTCAAATGTGACTAAGAATTTAATGTTAAGTAAAGATATAAGGAAAGTGCACTTATCTTAAATTGTATTTGAATACACGGGGCCCTGAGTCATGTTATTGTCAGCACTGTTTAAGTTGATTATTTTGTCAAATAATTGATGGGTTGAATAGTCAATAAAAGGCTAGAAATTGTTGACCAGTGTTTTCCATAGTCAAAGATGATATTATCAAATATCTCTTTTGGTCCAGAACCCAAAGATATTCAGTTTACCATTGTAAAGAAACCAGAAAATACTCAAACATAAATACATGGAATCAGAGGATTTAGCATAAAGTGATCAGACTGATTGATCAAAAGACTTGGTAGTTAATTTTGAATTAATTAATCCATTATTATATTATATCATTGTACTATTTCCAACCAGCACATAAGGAAGTAGTGACACTAGTGATATTCCATTTACATCAAGTGCATTTACATCATACTCTTTTCATTTTAACTATTGGAACAGTGCTGTGTGTTGTATGATGGTTCATTGTGTGCGTTTACAAGACTATGAAGTTATTTAGTAAATATATACAGTCATTGAAGGGGACAGGCAGTGTATATCCTTCAACCATTGTCCATGTCTTCCTGTGGGGTTTATCCGTTAACCGTTGACCTGACAGACTGACCTGGTTGATGGTCACTGTGTGCGCTCACCAGAACACCTGAGCCCTCCGAGGCATGTCTGAGCTGTGATTGGCTTTTACTCATGACTGACAGTTAATCTTTGATTTGGTTTCATTTATCACCAATCCACTGCACTTTTCATGTTTGCCTGCCAGCCAAAAGATAAAAAAAAACAAAAAACAAAATATGAAACACTCCCTAAGACACACCTTTTGAATATATTTTACACTGTATTCATTTCTGTGACAGTTTCATAACAGATTAGCAGTTTATCATTCAAACACATAAAGGTGTGAGCTTTAGTCTGTTTTTTTTGTCCATCCCTCTTTGATTTTTATGCTTAATAGCCTTTCGTCAGGCCTGTTTTCTGTCATTAAGGAGTGGGACTGGTTTCAATAGCAGCTGAAACTCAGCTCACCACGGTGGCGGCACACTGTGACTTTCAGCCCTCTCCCCTTTACCCCATCTGATCTCTAACTATACTCCCTTTTCCCTTGCCCTTTTGTTTTTTTTTTCTTTTACAGAATCTCTCTAAGAAAAAAAAAAAAAAGAGTGTCGTCTGGTTGTTTTTCTCTCAGCCTGCTCTCTTGACTGCCCAGGAAGGTGTGTGTTGTTTGCTTAAGTTAAGCTGCACTAGGTACATGTTCACTGTTGTTAGGCACAAAAACACATCTGCATGCCCAACTACACACTTACATGCAGTTGTAGTCTTGTGCTGACATGACATAAATCACTCTAGTGGAAACTCCTGGTCACAATTTCCATACACAAGGAAAAATTTAAACATAAGAGTTAATATTTCTTTGCTGTTTCTTCATTTTTGCAGCTCTAGGCAGAAAAAACATTCATAAAGACTGCATTTCCCATCAGCCCCCTCTACCTCAAATAACATCACCTGCTGTGTTCTCTAGTCAGAGTTGCAGTATTGTCAGTTTGTCCTGTATGTACATTGATTAGTGTACTTTCTATCGAATGATTTTATAAAATTTCTGCAGAAGTAGGGCTGTGATCTGCTCCCACATAAACCCACTCACAAACTACCTGCTTTAGCTCCACCCTCATCAGCCTTCATGCTCATAGCTGTGGCTCTGTGTGTGTGCGGTGTGTGTGTGTTTGTGTGTGTGTGTGCAGAGGAGGCCGGCCTCTGTGCTCAGTGCTCTGCTGTACCTGTCTCTCATGGAGGTGGACTAACACTCCCAGAGCAGGCAGCCAAGCAGCGGAGCACTGTGAAGCAACAGGGGTAGATATCCTCCCATCTGACCACTCTCTGCTTCTCCTTCCTCTTTTCTTTTCCACCACCATCTCTCTGCTCACATATTTTTCTCATGGCCTCTGTTCTGTTTCATTCTCACTTCCCTGTCTTTTGTTTGTAGGGATTCCTCATCCTTAAATGACATGTTTTTCTGACTTTGACACCATGTGAAGTTGACTGTTGACCAGTTATCTATGAAAATGTTAGTCCTAGTGGCTGTATTGTTGTCTATAATGTGCTACAGGTTTGAAATTGTCAGATGCTGCGATTTGCTTCCTTGTGATTCATTTGTGAGGGGTTACTCGTCAGTCACCTCCACGTGTCTATGTGTGTATGAACACAGCTATGGCTGCCTCCTTAGGCGTGGTTTCTTCAGCACACTGGATCAATGTCACTCAGGATATATGACCAACTGAGAGACACATTGTTCTTTACTGTTGAACACACACATTTTTTTCTGTATTAATCTGTATTAGGTGAAAAAAAAAAAAAAACTAAGAAAGCCCTCTGGCAGTCAAGCACAACTTCTGTGCAAGATCTGCAAATGCCCCTGACAGGAACAAATGAAAGATTTATTGTGCATTTAGTGTTGTTCCTCTTTGTAGCTGTGAGGAACTATGCTTCAACTCTGTGCTCATTTTTTATTTGAGGGAAAGGTGGAATTTGCCAGCAGTGGACAATATGTGTTTGAAGGCCTGCTTTTAGAAATCCGGAGGAAGCCCATAAAGCTTTTCTCTGCTCATAAAGCAATACTGTCTCCATTTACCAAGCTGTTGATAGATAGAGAATCAGGTGCTTCTATCAATCATAAACATACTGTAATGGCCCGTCTCCATAGCACTTACTGGAATACTTTAACCCAGCAGGTTGGAAATGTTACCCAATCAGAACTCTTTAAGTTCCTTGCTTCGTTCACGTTGGGGACACTGTGCTGCTCTGAGTTCATAACCTTTGACCGGGTAAACTATGTGTCTGAGCCTCTGAACGTGTCTGTAGATCAGGTTTTACCTCTTTTTTTCTTTTTTTTAAATTTTCCTGTCACGCTGTATAGAATCAGATGTCGGTAATACGGTAATGTTCAGTAGGTTTCTTTTAAAAACAAAGTCTTCTCTTTTTACATATGCACACTCTCTGTATATCCTTGTACTCCCTGTGAGTTAAAGCTGTAATTTGTGTTGTCCAGAGTTAATGATCTACCTGCCGCTGCCTCAGGTTTCCTTCTCTGCTCTCGTTCGCTTTATCTACATGTATGTATAAGATGAAGGCTTCACAGGAGATGGAGACCTGCAAATAGTTTGGTTTGTATTTCCACTTTCATTTAGATTTGCTTCATATGTATCAGGCTTCATTAATTAGAATGGAAATACAAACAAAGCATGAATAACATCACAGTATGAACATTAGTTAGTTTTGGTGAGATAAAAAAAGGACTTATAAAGATCTGGAAAAGAAATTAAAGTGACTGCAGTACGGACATGCAATGTAACGACAAAATAAGACAAAGAATAATTCATTACAAGAAATAGAAATACTATATATTGACAAAATGAACACGTATTATAAGACCAAGGAGGGAAATAACTGCAGTTTTCACAACTTTAAGATTATTATTTGATTGTATTTAATACAGAATTGACAAACAGAATTTGCACGTTAGTAACATATCTGTAGTTAAATGTAAAGACAAGGACATTATATTCAAAAGTATAGTTCCCAAATCTGATTGAAACACATTCTTAGATATATTACACAGTAAATATGGAAACAGATAATATTCAAATCATAATATGCACGTTTACGAATCATGCAAAGCAAGAGGGGGATATTATGAAAGACAGTCTATGTTTTGCTTCACACTCAGTGCAGTGATTTCCTGCATATTTCCCAAGAAAAGAAAACTTCAGCAAACCAGTGGTCACCACTGAGGAAGTCAGGAATATCTCCAAATGGTCGAAAGCAGGAAGTAGGTTATGCCACTCAGAGACTGAATTTATCATATTTTGAACAGGCACAAAATACCCAGTAAAGGCAGTTTTGTAAAAGAGGCTCATCCTTAGTACTGTATCATGCACAGGCTGTCCTGTAGAAAGAGCCGACCTCATAGTGTCACATAGCTTCTTGTTATCGCTGAGCAGAACTCCCAGTGTGAATATTGTCCTCCCTTTGTCATCAGTAGACAGAGATAAGACTGATAAGAGACGGAGTCAGAAGAAACAGAGGAAGGACGTGACAAGCTGTGGAAGCAAAGAGGAAAAGCAACACAGAAACAAATTATACATAATTTAACAAAATGAATGTTACAAATGGAACTACATTGATACTGATCAGAATTAAATGATATTCCTTTAGAATTCTCAATAATTTTCTCAGAAGTAATGTTTTTAAATGTCGTTTTGACCAACATTATGCCAACACAACAATGAACTAATGGCAGAAAGTGGGAAAACAAATTGTCTTACTCTTATTTTTTTGTTTTTCTCCACTTCATTGTTTTCATATCGTTTTTCATATCTGTGAATTAACAGGTGAATAAGTGTGTTCTATTTGTGTTTTCATTTTATTTCATTCAGATAAATTCATCTTAACCTCATATTTCTTCCCATGTGTTTAAGATGGGCTAGTTTACAAGTAGCTAATTTTAAGGCCTGCAGCCTTTAGTGAGTGAAGAAACAAGTGAACAGGTGTGTGTCTGTGCGTGGTGTCGTGTATTTATTACGTCATGGGAACATAAATCTGTTTACATAGTCACTTATAGGGAGGAAATGCAGGCCTCCATAATGTAAATCATTAAATTTGAGGGTTAAGAGTTGTTTTAAGGTTTGAGTTTGACATGTTGTGTTTCGGGTAGGCCATCAAGAAATGAATGCAAGTCAATGTAATGCTCTTAACGCAATGTTTGTGTGTATGACTGTGGTTGTGGGAGAGTGGGATATTGGGTCAGGTCAAATGAGAGTGTGTGTTACCATGGTTGCTTGGCTTTGTGGTGTTTAACCTTTGTTGACTGCCTCACCTATCTCCATCCAACAATCTTGTGACGCATAGGAACACACACACACACGCACACGCACGCACACACACACACACACACACACACACACACACACACACACGGCTTCCTTGACTCGTGCAAGGTTGTTTTTTATTTGGATTATTTGTTTTAATGATGTTTAGTCAGACAAAAAGTAGTTGTTTGATCTGCAGTCTGCTCTGATTGGTTCTCCCAGTGTTCTATGCAGTGTGGTGATTTGGAGATTTAAAAATGCTGTGGATTTTTCCATTCTAAATGGTGGCAGTGTTGGAAAAAAACAGTGTAAGAGGTTTATGCTTCGGAAGCCGATTTCTGATTATTCTGTGTTCCTCTAATAGGGCTGTAGCCTTTAATGAAGTGGTGCACACACAAATACACACAAAATACTGCAGTTACACATTGTATCCCATTGGTGTTGATAAAGGCTGAAAGTCCAACATCCTGTGTGCAGTGAGACAAATTAATGTACTTATAATCTTCTGTCACTATATAAAGTCACTGCAGTCATATTTTGAGCAGAATTCCTTCATATTCTTACAGCTTAACTCCAGTTGTTATAACACATATACATTTGATGAGCATGTGACCCAGTCGTACCCAGTGAACCTTGATCCGGTGTTTTCAGGGTTTATAGCCATTCATTCTCTCTGATAGGGGTCAGAGGTCAGTAAGGAATCTGAGAAACTCAACAAAACAAGGTTGTAAAAGCACTGATAGGGGAAGGTGCCCTGGGAATTTATAGATGCTATATTTTCACTGTTCTGTGCAGGTCATATAATGTGTCTTGTTTTGTTTATTAGCTGGGTAATTGTGCATGTGACTGCTTATCATTTTGTTTTACCTCAACCAGAAGACATATTAGTCCTGCCTCGACACAGGCAGAGCCTGAGCTGCTCTCCGTTCTTCTGCTTTTCATTTGTGTTTTACATCATTTTGCTTTCTGGTTAAATCACATAGATGTCTCTCTTTCCTCTCCACAGGCCCCAGATCTGATTGGATGGTTTTGTCAGAATGACAGCCGAAGATTCTGCTTCTTCCTCGACCATGAGCAATAACTCTGCCCCCACCAAACCCTCCAAATCCTCTGGTGCCTCCCACCACTCTCTCCATGGACAGATCGCCATCCCAGAGGGTGTTGCAGGAGCTCCCAACGAGGCCTCGCTGGTTGCCTTGATGGAGCGCACTGGCTACAGTATGGTCCAGGAAAACGGTCAGCGTAAGTATGGTCCCCCACCTGGCTGGAATGGTCCATCTCCTCCGCGAGGATGTGAAATCTTTGTGGGGAAGATCCCACGGGACGTTTATGAGGATGAGCTGGTCCCAGTGTTTGAGTCTGTAGGACGAATCTACGAGATGCGTCTGATGATGGACTTTGATGGGAAGAATCGAGGATATGCGTTTGTGATGTACACAGAGAAACATGAAGCCAAGCGAGCTGTGCGGGAGCTCAACAACTATGAGGTGCGGCCTGGGCGGCTACTGGGGGTCTGCTCCTCTGTGGACAACTGCCGTCTTTTCATTGGTGGTATCCCCAAGACCAAAAAGCGTGAGGAGATCCTGGAGGAGGTCTCTAAGGTGACGGAGGGTGTACTAGATGTGATTGTTTATGCCAGCGCTGCAGACAAGATGAAGAACCGCGGCTTTGCCTTTGTAGAGTATGAATCGCACCGTGCAGCCGCCATGGCACGCAGGAAGTTGATGCCTGGGCGTATTCAGCTGTGGGGCCACCAGATCGCAGTAGACTGGGCGGAGCCTGAGATTGATGTGGATGAGGATGTGATGGAGACGGTGAAGATCCTCTACGTCAGGAATCTTATGATGGAGACCAGTGAGGAGACGATCAGACAGGTAGGACTAATAACAACTTTTATTATGTTTGATTTAGAGTTGGGACCAGTCTGATCCAGTATTAGCTACTGATACAGATGTAATTCACTCATGAGTTATGGAACTAAAGTGATTGATTCACATTTTGATTCAGATTCGATAGTATGTTGTTGTTTTTTTTTGTACATTAAAAAATATGTTGTAATGCAATTTCGGCCTAGTAGACAAAATTTCATAGCACAGATTTATATATTAATTAGTAATTGAACAGATCTGTTAAGATATTCAGTTGTCCATATATTTTAATGTGCCCCAGAATTGTACAAATCACACATGCTGGACCATGAATGCACCATAACATAAGAGAGTTTGTCCTGGAATAAGCTAGTTGCTTACTCAACATGGTCACAATGCACTGAAAAGCAAGAGATTTTTCTTGTGTCTTTCTTGAGCACTGCTGTTTATGTTCTAAACATCAAACTGTGTCATATATCACTAACTGTAACCTCCTTTGAGGGTAGACCAACATGAAATCTTGCTGTTGTCAGCTTTTTTTGCTCTTGGAAAAAAGTTGCTTTATTGTTTGCAAACAAGTGTGCAAAATACGTTGTGATTTTCTTTCCAAATTGATCGATCGTCAGGTCTTTAGCCAGTGGAACCCTGGGTGTGTCGAACGTGTCAAGAAGATTCGCGACTATGCCTTTGTCCACTTTACCTCCCGCGATGACGCTGTCCTGGCCATGGACCACCTTAACGGCACAGAGGTGGAAGGGTCCTGCATTGAGGTGACACTTGCTAAGCCTGTGGATAAGGAGCAGTACTCCCGCCAAAAGGCCTCAAAAGGGGTTGCCGCCACTCCAGAGGCTACTCAGCAGAACTACGTTTACCAGTGTGACCCCTACACATTGGCCTACTACGGTTATCCCTACAACACTCTGATTGGACCCAACAGAGACTACTTTGTTAAAGGTAAAGATTCATTTTTTTGTGCTTTAATATGAGTAAAACTTAAATGGCCACAGTGTGTCTCTTACTAGCCAATAATTAATTTTCATTTTTAGAAATGCGGGTGGCAGCAGAAACTTGTCAGGCCATCTAGATTACCCCACCCCAGTTGAATAGGATTATAGTGATTGAATCTTTGATAACTCATGTGACAGAAGAGAAGTTGATAAGAGTTTGTGACTTTAAAAACATAGGTTTGTTTCAAAAGCAAACACAAAACAAGGTGATGGACCTATGAATGCTAATCCCATTATCTTTGATGATTGATTAAGTATGGTCTTTGGGTGGTAGCAGGAAAATCTATTTGACTTTCAACAATCATTGTGTTTTCTCTCCAAAGGATCCCCAATGATACAGAACAATGGTAATCTCTCACATCCTTATTTCTACTTATTCCTTTAATGAACAAATGAGCTTTTCTCCCATGTGACAAACTATTCATTTTCTAACACCATCCTTTTCTTGCTGTGCTGTCACCTCCCATTTCATGCCGGGGTATTGCAGAGGAAAAAAAAACATCGCTTACAATGTGTAAAAACACCTCATAGTGCCACCATAATGCCATGAATAACTGCATCCAAATAAAATTGAAAAAATCAGGGCAGTGATGGAGTAAAAGGCCATACTGAGAGATTTCCAATATCAGCTGCGCTAAACAAGTTATTTTTCTTAAATTAATGCTAAATGAAGCATGCAAGTCTAAATATCTTGAGATAAATGTTCCAATAGGATCTGAAATCTTGCTTTAGATGTTGCCCTTCACAACTTTGACTATAAGTTGCCCCTGTCCAAGTCCTAAATCACACACCCTTGTTATGATATTACTCCTGTATTTTAAGCAGGTACTGTGCGAGGTCGTGGTCGTGCTACTTCAGGTAACCGTACCCCTGGACCGCGTGGGTCATACCTGGGGGGTTACTCTGCCGGTCGTGGCATCTACAGCCGCTACCACGAAGGCAAGACCAAGCAGCCTGAAAAGCCCTATGAGCTGATGCCCAGTCTGGAGCTCGCTGCTTCCGTCAACCCAGTTGGCATCAAACCTGGCACAAGTCAGTGAGATAGACATGTCCATATCCTCGCACATCTCTGACGCCTTTACTAAACCTTCTGACCCATAATTCTTTCCTTTCTCCCTTTCTCTGCTGTTTGGCTTGAGGAACTTTTGATAAATCAATACAGTTCTGGTTACTGGACGGTCATGTGCAAAAGTACTTCCTTTGTTCTTATTAGTACCGAATAATGGCACTAATAATCTACACTTTCCAGAATGACCTGATAGTAATGGCTGAGTTTTGTTCCTCATTCTTTCCTTTTTCCTTCATGTGAAAATTTTTTCCTTCTGATTGTTCAAACAGAAGACAGCACTGTGTTACAGGTTAGACAGTGAAATGTTTTTAAATGCCAGATGATTGGACAGAAATTCCTAATCATATCATAAGGATGTTTAAACTTTCCCTAAATTTTCCATATCAATTATTTTATCTTCTATTTGGCAATCTCTTGTAAACAATAAAAACTCCCCACTCTCTACTTGGAAACAGATTTTATTATTATATTGGCCAAAACTATACAGTCCAGAGAGCACTGCAATGCATAATAGTAAAAGGTGAGATAACCTGCAAGACAGTGGACCTAGCTTAAAAAACGAAGTAGCCATGTTTATTATGTCGTGCTGAAGTCTGTCTGAACATGGCTATAGTTATATGGCAACAAGAGCCTGTATTCAGCTGCATTTGACTGAAACATGCTTGACGCTCACTTGGAGAATGGTTTGTTTTGGATGTTTCAGTCTAAACCATAGCTGAGACACAAGCTCTGCCCTAAAAAAAAACAAAAGCAAACACCACTTATCACCTCTTTTCTGCTGTTCAGCATGATCACTGTAAAGGATAATATCAGTATGTCTGCATACATTTAGTCTACCCTCCTGCTATCACTTCTCACTGCATTCTACTTGTAATTAGATTATTTTAGCATACTCTGATTTTATTGCTTTAGAAATATGAAAATTAATGTGTAAAACTTTAATTAACCTTTTTACCAGTATGAAAAGGCTTTGACAGTAATGATAGGCTGGAGGTGACTGTTTTTGAAGAATCATTTCCTGGTAGATAAATCTTCCCTGCCAGTAAGCAAAAGGAAATCCTCAGTCTCACAACCATAGGAATGAGGAAAACCCTGTAAGTTATTATAGAACACAAAGCAAGACTATAATAATAAAAATGCTTCATATTCACAAGAATTTTTTCGATAAAACTGAGATCTAGGTGTTATTCTTTACAGGAGTGAAAGGTATAAATCTTAGATTAAGTAAAATTCAATTCAATTCAATTCAATGTACAGGCTGGTATTATCCTTTAAAAGTTTATCATTCAATCTAACCCATTGGTTACTTATAATTTTAACATTAAAGTTTCATTACTAATGTATAGTACCTTCTAATTCATATCCCCTTTGAAATGTGGAATTTCTTGATGCTCCTTGAGTGATTTGACCTCGATCAGGAGCTCAGTCTCAGTCGCAGCCTGTGTGGAATCACAGGATCTGCACCTCACTGAAAAGACTTTTGTCCATTTGAAACAATGACGTTGTGTTCACTTGCTGTGTGTGTGTCTGTTTGTGTGTGCTTATGTATGTGCTGGAGCTTTGGGGTTAATCCACAGTTGAGCGCAGTCATAATCCAAATCACACCCCATTGCCAACCTTTGCAACTTTTCTGTCTTTCTTCATGTGCAACCTTCAACCTCTGTGCTATTTTCTTCATTATTTCACTCATTTTGTAGATGACCTTAAATTTAGTATGTTTATTTCAGTATGCATGCATCTGTGTTCTCATATTCCACTTTATATCCAGGCATACGCATCATTTAACTGTACTCTGTTGGTTTCAGCAGTCCAGTCTGTTATCCAAACTCTCACTCTTCCTGTCTTCTTATGTGCAGTGGCACTGCCCGCTCTGGGTGGGCAGTACCCAGTGTTCAGTGCTGCTCCTGCAGCAAAGCTGATGGAGGAGGGGAAGGTGCACACAGTGGAGCACCTCATCAACCCTCTGGCAATGCAACATGCTGAACACACCACCACTCCTGCTGCTGCCACTGTCCTTCCTGCGGTCTCTACCCCTCCACCTTTTCAGGTGTGCATTATACATGTTACACATTCACTCATATACACTTCTGCATGATTCACACTTATAAGGATGCAGATTGTACATTGTATTCTATTTCAATTACTCAGAGAGACCAAAGACAACCTTGTGATTGTGAGAATTTGTCAATTTGATGTAATTGTAGCAAATTAAACTATCTACAACATTTATGACTATTAAGAGGTTTTATAAGCACACCCATCTTATACTGAACTGCACAATTATTTATTTATACACTATGGATGCCGTTCATTCTCATACCTATAAAGAAACTTGATGTGAAACATGTCAAATAGGCCAAGTCAGTCATGGTTTTCCTTTCAGGGTAAACTACTTTTAACCACATGACAGATATGGTCCCAAACTAACACACAAGCACACATTATATCACACTTTAATTATAAGGCCTTTTAAAGGAAAACAGGCGTAATAAATATAGATGGAGGACACAGTTAAAGATATAATTAAGAGTTTTCATTTAAAGTAACCTTCATTTGTTTGTCAGGGTCGTCCAATCACCCCTGTCTATGCTATGGCTCACAACGTGCAGCGTATCCCAGCAGCCAGTGGCCTCTATGGAGCTGGATATGTCCCCATCGCAAACTATGCCGCCAACACAGCAGCTCTGGCCGCTCTGCAGAAGAATGCAGCGGTGGCAGCTGCAGCGTACGGAGGCTATGCAGGCTACGCTGTGCCACAAGCTTTTCCCACTGCTGCCTTCCAGTTGCCCATTCATGATGTCTACCAGACATACTGAATCTGAGGCTCAGGCATTTTCCTGCCTGTGACTGAAAGACCAGTGCAACATCTCAACAGTGTGCAGACTCATCTATCCAAATGTCTTATGAACTTGTGAACATCCAAGTGCTCTAAAAGAATGTCATTTTAAATGCTTTGGTTTTGTTTTGTGTTTTGAACAGTGACATAATTTCATCCTGGTATGTATTTCTATCTATTTGACCCACAGCATTCCTTAGTGTCAAACTTAAATATGCAGGATCACTCTGATCCACTTAAAATTAGACATAGAAGACATGGTTCTTACTGTACGTCTTAACGATATTCCTTTTAAAAATAAGCAATACTCACAGTCACAGCTCAGTTTCTTACATGTCTGTGTCTTATTAGTTCCCATATTTACCATTGTTGCTGTAGCAACAAGTACACTGAAGGTACATTCAAGTATTTATGAACAGAAAATTGATATTTAAAGATTTCTCTGTAGTTTTCTATTTTCATTTTGAGATGGTAGTTCTTTAAAGAAGAAAAGAGACAGCTTTACTCTGTATCTTTTGAAAATTAAGTGTAAAACTTAAATGAAACAAAAGTTAACTGGAAGGAAGGAAAATTACAACTACTGACATGAGAGGATACCACTGGAGACCACAGGTTTTGAATATACTAATATATTTTTTAGTATTTGTCATTAATATATAGTATTTTAGCCAATACTACTTGCAGTAGGTGATGCTGTCCGTCCACGCTGGTTGAATGTGTATGCTTCAAGTATACCTGTTTGGTACTTTTTGGTTTAGTTTTATTTGTGTTTTGGTTATTTTTAAATGAAGGTTTTAATGTGTATTTGCCTATAATTAGTTTGTAAGTCTCCACTTTAACCTTATGAAAAGTTGCAAGCTTAATAATATTATTGTGACAGATTCCTTGGGGAACAAAAAAAAAAAAAAAAAACAGAGAAAAAGTCAACTGCACAGTTTTTTCAGCAACAGCACATCCATGGAGATGTTTTCCATCCTCACAAACTTTGCTGACGGGACTAAGACTGAACAGATATTTTTTTTTGTATGTGTTTATTATTGTTTATTGAATGGTTTGAAACTTTTGAAAGGTGAACAAATATGGACAGAAATGAGAGACATTTTTCTATTTGGACTGGAGCACTCTGACTTAAAGTGCTCCTGCCTTTGCCAATGCAAACCACACCTTTAAGGCTCCATACACTCCAGTCAACATGACATTAGAGAGATTCTCTGCCTAACTACAATGCCTTGCATCTGCATACTGTATGTCCTCCTTACATTGCCTTTTATCGTGCCTTTCATAACCAAACTAAGTGCATGTGACTGGCACAAAGAGGAAAGTTTTACACCTGTGCGAAGCTCCAGAGTGTTTCACTCCTACAGTGAATGAATCAGGTTGAGATGAGTAGTTTCAATCGCTGCAGCCAGGTGTAACAAGACTACCTCTCTGCTGTAGTCTCTTCTCTGAATTTAC
Source organism: Sphaeramia orbicularis (assembly GCF_902148855.1). Classification (NCBI taxonomy): domain Eukaryota; kingdom Metazoa; phylum Chordata; class Actinopteri; order Kurtiformes; family Apogonidae; genus Sphaeramia; species Sphaeramia orbicularis. The sequence goes on from NC_043957.1 coordinate 42,076,573, forward strand.
CTGCAGTAACACTCTGAACGTCTGTCTCCTATTTATCTCATGTCCTCCAAACTGTGCTTAACCGAGGTGCACTTAGACATTTTTTTTTTAAAAGCAGAATATTTCCACTTTCAGATGAAAAGATATTGATTACCGAGCATGGATTTGTGAATGAACTGAGCTGTCTGATGCTGTTCAGTGTTTGTGTGTCTGACAGGGTTTTTCTTCCCAGAAAAGCATAAAAAACAAATAATAACCCTAATGAATGTAGGCACTTCTTGACCTCTGCAGTGTGTAAACAACTATAATATTCAACTGGGAATAACTGGAGCAATACAGCACAGGAAAATAGAGTAGTAGTCATATATTTACTACTACGACACACAAACATAATGGATGCAAAAAGCTGTTGATCATGACATCACACTCCACAAAAGCCACCACTGTGTATGCAAAACATTTGTATGCTTGTAGTTTTATTTTTGCATCAAGTTTATCCTCGAACAGATTTCATCGCCTCCTGTCAGACTCCTTCGATTTTTGAGTAGACTGTACGCGCAAAACAGTGTAACTTACGCCTGAATTATGAGTTTATGATATATGATAAATGGAGATAATCCACAGCCAAAAAGACATGTTGAAGTCTTAACTCAGTTTGTGCTATTTTATTTGTTTCTCTCCCCTCTGAAAATGGATATGACAAATGCTGATAACAGCTTTTATTATTTTCTTGTATGATACCAATACGTCAGGATATATTTAATATATGCATTACATGTGTTGTGTATGAAGTGAGAAGAAAAGGTATAATATATTCTTAACTGTATTTCTTTTCTGTATTTACTTCTGGTTTAGGCGTAAAAGTCAGAGTAACAAAGTAGAAAAAAATTGCTAAAGTGTCCAATAGTTTTTAAACATTCATGGTTATTGTGTTTTTTGTGTGTACTGTGCATTATTCTTTTTGTTGTTTCAAAGTGGATTTGGTGTTATGAGTGGGAACACAAACCCCTTTCTACGTTAGATATATTTTATTAGGTTGGGTTCACAAAACCAAAACGTACCAGCTGCGGTGTTGCAGTGCATAAGCCTTTTGCAATGAAGGTGATACAACTTTGTTATTATTGCAGTTCATATTGTGAGCTAACAGCAAATAAAACATCTGTGTGTGATAGAAATCAGAAAACTGACACCTTATGGTTCAGCCTCCCACTCAAAACACCTGCTTTACTTTCTGTTGCCTGCATTTCACCCACACTGCAGCTGCAGGACAAAATCGTCCAGCTTCTTCATGATAGTGGTGTGAAGCCACATACAGTATGCCTAGTTTAATATAGGTGTTACCTTTTAAACTCTTCCTAGCGTGTGCCTTATTGCTAAGATGTGCCCTTTGCTATATCTTTTTTTAGGCTTATTCAGACTGTTTTCTATCAAAAAGGTTTGTTTTAAAAAAGATTGTTCGGCATTATTATATTTATAGTGATGAAGTAGAAAAATAAAGCATTTTCAAAAGAATGCACTGGTTTGGTTGGTCATATTGTTTGTCTATATATTCCCCAGGTTAAATATATTATATGAACGGTCTAAACAATTAGCCAGACCGAGTTTTCGATTAAACTGCCCGACTGTGGAAAAAGTCAAATATATCTTGAAAAGGTTCAGATTCAGAGGACTTTGACTCTGACCTCTGTGAATGGAAAGCCACCCCTAACTTCATACATCAGCTATTATTGAGCAATGTGTCATGATGGAGAGAGCAAAGAGAGGAGGGAGAGCACAGTGTTTGGAGAATGTTTCATAAACTTCTCTGTAGCAGGTCAACTTTCCTCTAGAAACTAGCAGTACGCAACAAGGAGGGCAGGGAGGCTTTTAGGAGCCAAGTACATAAGGAGTACATGCAGGAGGCCAATCACAGTCACAGGTACAGGGAGCTTTATAGGGTTACCACCTTTCAGCCGACTCCTTAGTCACAAGGGTTGGGAAGACTGAGTTCCTTAAATTCTATGCTGAGAACTTCAAAAACATCAAAAACTATAGCTTTTATATCCATATAATTTTACAGGGTGGGGAAGCAAAATTTACAATATTTTGAGGCAGGGATTGAAAGACAGTGTATGACCAATTAGTTTATTGAAAGTCATATGAATTTATTTGCCACAAGAAAATTGACATAATAGAAAATGTTTTTATTCTATGTGTCCTCCTTCTTTCTCAATAACTGCCTTCACACGCTTCCTAAAACTTGTGCAAGTGTTCCTCAAATATTCTGGTGACAACTTCTTCCATTCTTCTTTAATAGTATCTTCCAGACTTTCTCGTAATAATTTTGCTCATAGTCATTCTCTTCTTTCCATTATAAACAGTCTTTATGGACACTCCAACTATTTTTGAAATCTCCTTTGGTGTGACGAGTGCATTCAGCAAATCACACACTCTTTGACGTTTGCTTTCCTGATTACTCATATGGGCAAAAGTTTCTGAAAAGGTATGGATAATAGTGTTAGGTATGATTATGACATCAATATATGTTTGGTTTCAAAACAATTGACGTAGTGCCTGCTGAGAAAAAACAACTAAATGTTCATTGTAAATTTTGCTTCCCCACCCTGTATATATACTTAAAAGCAAGTGATTGATAACTCCTTCAATGGTCATATAAAACCACTCAGATGCAATCACATACCTGCTATTAATATATAATATTAAGATCTGGATTTGTATTTTATATCCAATCTCACATAGTGGTCTATTTTTACATAATACATATATAATAAAAGCAACAGTGATCCAGTCAAATCTAGGTTTATTTCATTGGTATATTACCCGCTACATAACCCATCCCCTTCACACCTACTTTATCAGTCTGTTTGAAAACCAGATTACATACATTTCACACTTGGTTTTACAGTATATGGAGTGGAGTTTGACATTGAGGACAATGTTGCCATCTGGTGGAAAAAAACACTTCATCAGCCTGCAGCAGAGCAGAGGAGTACAGTTCAGACCAGACAGTACAGGTTTTCAGCGGCAGCCATGTTAGCTCTAAAGCCATCATGCAAAATAGCAATAAGAAATCAAATCGGACCTTTTTTTTGGGTATTAATTTTAACTCATACTTTGAAATGCAACACCAGATGTTCCTATGCATGCAGAACATTTGAGAAATACTGGCATTTAACAATTTAGCGAAAAGTAACCAACAAAAATGTGATATGGGGCAGGACAGTTAAATTACGGGTTTTACTTACATTTTTCATGTAGCTTGTTAATGCACAAACAGACTTAAAGAAAAAAATCTTAATTTTATCTAGATTTATTTTTTTACTGTTTCATATTTATTCGTTGTTGGGTGGGTGACACTTACTGCTGTTTTACCAGCTTAACTACGTTTTTCTGTCTGTATCCTGTAGTGATAAACGCACAGGACAAAAAAAAGCATCCTTGAAACATGGTCCAAACTGCATTTATCTGAGTTAGACTACATTTCCCACAATGCTCCGGTAGCTGTCTGTATGCACGCTGCATTTGCACGCCCGCTGCTCTTTTAGTAGATTTCTAAACACCACAGCTACACATCTATAGCAGCAAGGAGCTCACAGGGTAAATCCAGATGGTTTGTACATCTGCTAACATGCGTTGCCGCTCCTGAATGTAACCTCAGTTTATATTTGGCTTAAAGGAGACGCAACAAAGCGCACAAGATGGTTGCGCACCAGGCCCGGGCGAATAAGTAGGTTTACTATAGCTTTAAGAACGCGAAAATAGTGTCTGCTTCTTTAAAACTATATCGGTTTATTGCTGAATTGATAATTAAGAAAAGTTTTCAATTTCTAATCAATAAATTGATGCATAGAATTTGCGACGAATCCAGCGCATTGACAGAAAATGTCCCACTGTCGGATAAAGGCCTCTGGAAATCAAAACGTCTTTACACCAGATGTGTTCCGTTTTTCCTCCAAGTGCAAGTAATCCTGCGTGACTTTCTGCGGATTTTGAGGTAAACCGAACAACCTTCACGGTGATGGAAGCGGCGGCCGACCGAACCGGGGATGTAAATACAGGTGAAGACGCGACGGAGGACAAGGCCGTAGAGCAGACCACGGCCACCAGTACGGCCGTAACCCCGCGGAGGGGGCTCAGAGAGCGGGGAGCGGGGCGCCCGAGGTCCGGCGTCTCCGCTTCATTAATGGACGTTAATGGAGCTGCGCCGAGCCCGCAGGGGTCTGGAAGGGTGTTAAGGGACCGGTCAACGAGGGCAGTACCGGCGTGGTTGAAGGACACCAAAAGCGACGACGACGAAGAAGAACCTAGCATAGACACCGGTGCATCTAAGCGGAGGAAAGTTTCCAATGGCAGGCGGAAGAAAAATTCAGAATCTGCGGGTTCGGCTGAGGCTGGTGGGGGGGTCGCAGGTGACAGCCTTCAAGCCACAGAGTGAGTTAAGTGTTCAACAACAATAAAGCAACTTCTAACGGTAAAGTCTTGACTTTTAATTTGTGTGTTTATGTCGGTGGGGTCAGTTCCTGTCAAAAGCACGCCTTCAGCATGGCTCGTCCCCTTTCAGTAGATCTGCATGGGGAGGGTGGAGTGAGCCTAACCTACCTGTCTGCTGATTACCATATTTCCACCTGACACCTCCAATTGAGATGTATAATGGAATCATGTAGATCCAAGTGCATATTTCAGTTTGTTTTTCTCTGTCTTACAGCTCACAGGATCCACAGAAACCTGCCACAGAAACTCAAGGTTGGCAGAAATATTGGGGAAAAAATTATACGTCTGGTCCCACTGTATGCATGAATGCATCATGGTTTATTTACAACAGAGATAATGTGTGAGAAGGATTGCTGTCACACTTTTACACAATACATTCAATGGCATGCATCTGCTCCCTCACTCTAGCTCTTCCCTCCAGACGCCCCCCAGCACAAACCCGTGCCAAGCCCCCGTCTGGCAGGACCGCCCGTGGCTCTGCCAAGCCTGTATGTAAGACCGAACCTGCAATGGAAAATCCAGCTGGTGAGCAACCTGTTGACAATCAACAGCAATGGTTCAACATGTGGCACTTTTATCATTTAAAAGTTGGTCATTTGGTGGCATGGACACAAACATAGATATGACTTGCTTGTTGTTCTATAGCACTTTATTTTCACCATGTCAGTGTTGAGTGATGTGGTCTACATTTTACCTGTAATTATAGTCAGCAAGGTTGTGATTGTGCATTTTCATTGTGTTTAATAGGGCTTACAGCTAAATGTCTGTATGCTCCTTTAGACTATTGTGTATTTTAACTATAATAGTTGCTAACATGCTTTATAGATTTTAACATATTGTGCTTATAATATGTGTGTTTTCTCTCTTTCCCTCTTCTAACAGTGGAAGATGATGTCAACGATAAAGAGAAGTATGAAATGTGAGCATTGCTTGGTTTTATTAACAGTATTGCCACATTACAGACAGCAGACGGGTGTATTTAATCCATACACTGCTGTATTATATGTTCATTACTGTATTTGAATTGTGCAGATTGTGTTGTTTACATGACAGCATATCTGTACTTTTTCTGAAGTGTAACCTGCTGAGCTCATGACATTATAAGTAGACTGCCTTACTTGTATTTTGTGTGATCTTGGTGATGTGTTTTTTATGACCACTGTTTCATACTTGTGCTGCCTCAGTAAAAAGAAAGAAGAGGAAAGTGATGATGTTGCTATGCCAGTGCTGGATGACGAGGACCCTGCATTTCAGGATGACCCAACAGACCTCAACTACCAGCCACACAGTCAGAGGTAGATTGACTAAAATGTGCCACCTGACCCTGTGTAGGATAAGGGAATGTTTGTTTAATTTTAGTGATTTGTGTTTTTTTTTCAGTGGTGCAGAAGAGGATGAAGGTCTCAGCAGTGATGAAGATGTTCCTTTTAGGGATGACTTGAATGACCAGAGCTACGACCCGAAGGCTGAAAGGTTTGTGTGCACAAGGGGGAGGGTAGGGTTGCACTTTTGCTACTGCTGCTGCATTATTCACCGTGTACAGTTACTCAACAGATTCTTTTGGTTCAGCACCTGTGTCTCTTGCTTCTTGTTTGGTCAGGGATGTTCCGAAACCAAAGCGCAGAGCTCCTCCAAGGCCAAGGGAGAGGAAAGAAAAAGACAGGGACAAAGACAAAGGTCCCAAAAAAGAGAAAGAAGTTGCTGAAATAAAATAGAAGGTATCGACAATGTGGAGGGGGTGGAAGAGGAGGTGAAGCAGGAGGAACAAACATCAGAGGACCCAGATGGACCCAGGAAGTAAGCACAGCACCACGATGAACAGTTTTCAGACCCAATAGTCTTGTCTCTGTACCACACAGATTTGTCATTTACTTTGTTCTGTTTGTGTGTTAGGCGAGGGAGACGAAAAAAAGATGATAAAACTCCACGGCTGCCTAAGAGAAGGTGAAGTTGATGGCTTTTTTTTGGCATTATAATCTAGAGTTTTAGATGATTAGATTCAGTAGGCTGTATTGCACTGACATGAGCTTTGTCCAAACAGGAAGAAGCCCCCAGTACAGTATGTGCGCTGTGAGATGGAAGGATGTGGCACAGTTCTTGCTCATCCACGCTACCTACAGGTCTGTCTCAAGAAGAAAAGACAATAAGAGATTTATTGTTAGTTTATTATCAATAGTAATGGAGTCAGAATATGTTTGATCACATGGTTTGCGAAGAGTGATTACATTAAAGAATGTATTCAGTAATTCTTTTGCCTATGTTGAAATGGTCATACAGTCTAATGTTCTGTAAGATCACCATGAGCTGACACCTCTGTTTTACTCACAGTTTTCAGTTTTTAAGTAATGAACTACTCATCCACAACTGTAATTAATTTTATTATTTCCTGAAATCAGCACCATATAAAGTACCAGCATTTGCTCAAGAAGAAGTACGTTTGTCCTCATCCCTCCTGTGGAAGGCTCTTCCGGCTGCAGAAGCAGCTGCTGCGTCACGCTAAACATCACACAGGTACATGCAGAACATCACTTGTGGTTTGATGTGTGCCTGCCCTTTTCATTATAATCACTACTTAAACTACAGAGGGAACACTTGTAAATGTGGTTGCTGTCTGATTACAGATCAGAGAGATTATATCTGTGAATTTTGTGCTCGTGCCTTCAAGAGCTCACACAACCTGGCTGTGCACCGTATGATCCACACAGGAGAGAAACCCCTGCAGTTAGTGTCTTGCTGTTCATATATTTTGTACATTTGTTGTTATTGTATTCATCAATTAGTCATAATTTAATTTGTGAGAAGCATTTCCTCACTTTAAATTGTTTTTATCCCCGTGTTTAGATGTGAGATCTGTGGCTTCACCTGCCGACAGAAGGCATCTCTGAACTGGCATATGAAGAAGCATGATGCTGATGCCACCTATCAGTTCTCCTGCTCCATTTGTGGCAAAAAGTTTGAGAAGAAGGACTGCGTAGTGGCCCATAAAGCCAAGAGTCACCCGGAGGTCTTAATAGCTGAGGCCCTGGCAGCCAATGCTGGTGCCCTCATCACAACCCCTGCCTCCTTGCTAGAACTGCAGGGAAACCCTGTGCAAGCAGAGGTCACCAGCCTGGACGTCGGCCAAATAGGGCAGGATGCGCACGTGGAGCAGTTGAGCCAGGAAGGTCAAGTTGGGCAGCAAGTGGCTCAGGTATCTCAGATGGGTCACACGGCGCAGCAAGTGAGTCACCAGGTGGTTTTACTGGGACAAGACCAGAGTCTCCATACCATGCAGGTACCAGTGACGATCGCCCTGTCTCCCATTGACCCCCCTTCACCGGCTGACAACCAGCAACAGACTCACCTCCAGCTTCAGATGCCCGTCCAGTTTGTGCAGGCGGCTCAGCAGTCCCAGGATCCCCAAATCCAGCAGCTGACTCTCCATTCCAGCTCAGTGGTGACCCAGCATCAACCCCAGCTCCAGCCGCTACAGTCCTACTCCTCCCAGCCGCAGAGCCAAGGGCAGACACAAATTCTACAAATGACCTTCCAGCCGGTCAGCCAGTCTCAGACCCATATTCAGCAGATCCCCATCCTAGCAACTTCACAACAGCTCCAGACCCTGCAGACAGCTACACCAAGCCCTGCTCTCCTGTCTCCACCCCAAACCCACTCCCAGGTTCCATCCACCGCTAATGGGGACAGCTTTATTCTCGACAATCCGGTGCTCTCTTCCTCTTCTCCCTCTGGCAGCTCCCTCCAGCAGACAGAGGTGGTGGGAGATGATAGTGTAGTGTGGGAGCAGACAGGGCAAGGGGACGTTTTGTCTGATGGCACTGACAGACATGTGCAGCAGACCCTGATGTAAACCAAGGATGATGCACACTAAGAAATAGAGCAAATTATTTCATCAGTGACCTAATACACTGTATTGCAATGTTTGAGCTAAATGTAGGAGCACCAGTATATTATGTATTATTCACTCTTAGTCATATTTGGTAGCTTTTTAGAATATCTGTATCAGGGAAAATATGTATGTGTCAGTATGTGTAAGTTGTTGCCTTTGTACATAAGTCATGTAAACTTAATAAGCCTTTTATGTGAGTGTGTATTGATGCAGCGATGAACTCCTAAGAGGATATGTTGCAAATATGCAATATAATGGCATACCTCTAAGTAATATATAGCACATCACATGTCTAGTGTGTGGCATTGTCAAGGTTCCTACTAGAATGAATTAGTTTATTTTATGAAGTAACGAGAGAACACTCTTAGTATGTGCAAGGTGAATAAAATGAATGGACGTTTTTTAAATTGTGCAAATTTACTATTAAACATTTGAGTTTAACAAAAAAATAACTGAAAACAAGTTTAACTCATTACCTATAATAGCAATGAAAGCTATAATAGGTCAGAATAGAAAGGTATTTTGCTGAAATGCAACAACAAAAAAATGTTGCTTTGAAATGGTAGTTAGGCTTTATGGAAATAACCTATATTTCCCACTCACACAAGTAAATTGTAGGCCAGCAACTGCATTCAACATTAAGGAAGATTTGTTCACACAGGCTTTGAAATGTCATGCAAGTTAACAAGTAAAACTACGTAGAAACCTCAAATATGTCTATACTAGATCTGCACCTCTCAGATTTGTGACATAGTGTGGTAGAGATGACACAAAAACTGTTCATTTATATAATGTAAATAAATGTCTTAACATTTAGCAAAAGTGTTTTTATTCACAGTTTGACAAGATTTGAGTCACGTTTTCTCTTTACTAAAAATGACAAAGCACACCTGAGTTACACTGCTCACATTCTGTACTATTGCTTAATGGTGGCAGCTATTAAAACATACTTCAGGACATATTGATTCGTTCTCTGTCCTTCTGCATTGCATATTGCTTCAGAGCTCGTTTTGGAGGAATTAAAGAATTACTCAGTCCCACTCTCCTCTTCTTCACTTTCTGACCTTCTGACTCCTCTTCTGCTGTCTCTTGCTGGGAGCTCTGACTATTGGAGCCAATTGCACCTGATCTGGCCTCAGATGACCCCCGTGCTTCAGCCCTTGCAGATGAATGACTGTCAGTAGGAATCACTGGAGTCTGGAGGCCACTGTCATGAGCAAACTTGCATTTCGTGTCAAATCTGCACCTCCCATTTTTCCTGTAAGCCTCACACACACGTTTGCCGCCAATATGTGAGCGTTTAGCCTCTATTGTTAACGGGACATGTTTCTGCAGAGCACTGAGCTTCTGGTCCGCCTGGGCCTTGAAGGGGTTGGCGAACACACTGCTGTCGATGCTAGTGTGCAGAGGAGGAGGTGGAAGCTTATTCGATGTAGGAGAAGCCAAAGAAGGAGCTGGAAGGGTGGACTGTGATGCAGCAGAAGGAGCCGGCTCTGGTGTTAGGGTTTTGGCCGGTGGTGATGACAGCTGTGGGTCCTCTTCTTCTGAGTCACTGGAAGCTGAACCGGACTCCAGTAAGAAGTTTCGGGTCTTGGTGACAGCTAGCTCCTTCTGAGTAGAGCTGATGAACAAGTTAGCAGCGTTAGAGAAAATAAGCGACGGATGAATGATAAGGTGTCATATCAGTCATTCCCATAGCCAGAGATAGAGTGATTTACCTGTTTGTGTTGTTTACATCCTCTGGGTCGCTGTCAGAGTCGGAGGACACCCCGTAGCCAACCAGTGAGTTCATGACGTTAGAATCAACGCAAGCTAAGCTAGTTCGTGTTAGCTTGGTCCAAACGCTAACAATGCTAAAGCTATCTCTCGCGCGCTGTGATGTTACACTAAAATGACCTAATTAAAACAATAATACGTGGAAAATAATGTCAATTTCATTTCTTTGGCATCACCTTTTGCTATCATTATCAACAGCTGCTGCCTTTGAGGTGGTGGAACTGTTTGCAATACCAGCCGCCTATACTGACACCTGCAGTCCAGGCGTGGTATTACACCCCTAAACTATAAACACAGAACTACTATACTTTTATCATGAAAACAGATCAGCCATAACATTATGACCACTGACAGGAAAAGTGGTATTAGTGATAAAGTGTTAAGTGGTTATTACGTGCTGAAAATGGTCTAAAGAACAACAACCAATCAATCATCTATGGGAGCAGAACATTATTACCATCTGTCAAATACTGTGTAGGATCCCCTTTTTCCTCAAAAACAGCTCTGACCTAAGGCCTAGACTTCACCAGACCTCTGAAGGTGTGTTGTAGTATCTGGACCACTATGTGAGCAGCAGATCCCTGAAGTCCTGAAAGTAGAGAGGTGGACCCGTCATGGATCAGATTCATCACCTCCCACAGATGATAAATTGTCCTGAGATTGGGATGTCCTTCCTTAGTCCATTTCTGGTCGGTACTATCCACTGCAGACCAGGAACAGCCAACAAAACCTGCAGTTGTGGAGACGCTCCGACCCAGTAATCACCATTACAATCTGGCCCGTGTCCAAGTCACTCAGTTCCTGTCTTAGCTCATTTTGCTGCTTCCAACACATCAGCTCTGAGGACTAACAGACCACTTACAGTCTAATATAGCCAACCCAGTAAAAGGTAATACTGTAATGAAATAATTAATATTATTACCGTGCCTCCTGCCAGTGGTCACAATGTTATGGCTGATCTGAGTTTATGAATGCAATATGTTGTGATTAGGACTACATTACACATATGAGAAAAGATGCAAACATATAAAAACTCTGTGGGATTATTTTTTGAAATGAAAGCATCTTTTATTTAATGCTCTGGCAGCTTATAACTTGTACTTCTCCATCTGTGAAATCTTACATCGCAGAAAATCAGACATAAGTTTAAATTTCCACCACAGGTGTTTGTATATAGTCTCTAAAATGCCTTACAATTAATATCTTATTATATCTTTAGATATAATATTTTTTTGTTTGTTTTATTAGTTTATTTTCATCTAAACAGATCTTTCTCCATTGCAATGAAAGTCTATTTGGACTTTCATTGACACAATTAGGCATTTAAGGGTTACATTACATTAATGTGCCTTTGCCAGGGATCTGGTATTGAGCAGGCTGGCAGACAAACAGGCCTTTCCTGGCAGCCTGGACTGAATAAGCCATCTCTAATGCCATTTATTGCACCTGTGCTTATTCTGCAATAAGTAATATTTATTTATATAGCACCCAAAGTGCTTCACAATAAACCTAGACCAGCTGAGTAAATAATAAAATAATAGAAGCATAATTAAAACAGTTAAATAGGCTACATGGTAAGATATATTAAAATACAAGAGAAATCGTAAAAACTTAAAAGCATATTAGTCCTATAACCCTTGTTTAATCAAATGCTTGTCATTTTTTATTCATTTATTCATTACTATCTCAGCAACAACAATTGTAGATATAACATTTTCCCTAATGCACAATTTATGTTTACATTCTGTTACATTCTCTCTGCACTTCATCCAATTTAAACCACTGTATCCATACATTCACATGCATCTCCTATTTATTGTACATAATGGCTCTTATTATTAATTTTATAATATGTATTTTTTTTCTTTTTATTTTATTTTCTTAGCTTTCTTTGGTTATATAGAAGCGTGTAATCCTGCCTTTAAATCACCCCCGGTGGACAAATAAAGTTTTTTGAATTGAATTGAAATTAAGTAAATTGAAATAAATAAATAAATAAATAAATAAAAAGATCTTGAATTGCTTTCTGAAAGTGTCCACAGAGTCTAAACTAATTAAGAATAAATAGTCTGTCATTTTATTCCAAATTGAAACTGTTGCATCATTGTTCCAGGTTAATAAAACAGAAGTGAAAGTTATTTTGACACGGAGAATCAAGTATGGTAATCATCTTAAATGTTTTGGCTTCAGAGACTTTACATTTACCTGCTACTGAGATGCTTGTCCATGTCTATTTTTTTTTTTTTTTTTTTTTTTTTTTTTTTTTTGCTTCTTTTCAACAGGAAACCCAAGAATAACTGGGATAATTCAGGCTGCATCCTACTCAAATTTAGCCCACATGTCATTGTACTTCCAGTAAATCAGATAAGCTCCTCATGAATAAGTTGATGAGCTCCTCCCTCCTCCCCTCGGTCGCTCTCCGCCCCCGCGTGTCCCGTTAAATTCCTCCTGCCCGGCATCAAGTTCCCGGGGGAAAGGGCGGAGAGTTGGACACAAACTCTGTAACATAAGTAACTAACAGTAAGCAGACAAGGTGGAGACAAACTAGCTTTACCGAAACCTTAGAGAAGAGAAGACTCTGGCTCTAATTAAAACAGCTCTGACTGAGTTTCAGGGGCACACTCAAGTCAACCGTGACCGGGATGAAGGAGGCGTTCACGGTCGCATAAAAAGGCCCGGAGAGTCGCGCTTCTCCCCTCAAAGTGCGTCTCTTGAGTTGAAGCAAACGGTCAATGGCAGACATGCGGACCAGAGGCATGAACGGATCGGATCTGAGCAGGACCACGGCGGTCAGGGCTGCTGCCATAGCCGAACAGCTGCACCATGAATGCACCATCTTACTGGAACTTTATGTGAGTAGAGGAACTTTATTTTTCCACTGGCTGCAACCTGCCAGAGAGAAGAGGTTACAGTAGGATTTCAGAGTGTAAGAGTCTGAGAGAGACAGACAGATGTGCGTTTGAAGGAGTGTGAGTGAGAAATAGGCCAAGGTTAAATGGAAAATTAATAGATTTTCTGGGTGAGAGTGTGTTGTGCATAGACATGTCTGTAAAAGTGTGTGTGGAAGTATCAGTGTGTGTAAGACAAGAGAGACCAATGAAAGGATGCGTGCGAAGGGGAGATAAGGGGGAGGGAGAATGTGTGTGTTATGTGTGAGTCTCTGAGTTTGGAGAAAGAATGAAATTATGTCTCCTACAACAGGGGGTAGGAATGCAGATTGGAAGGAGTCAACGCTGAATGACAGAGGTGGGCGTTTTCTTGGCACAAGCTCATCAGTGCCTGGGCATGAAGCCTTCATCTCTTTTCCACAAGCCTGCGTCTCTTTGCCTATAGGTGTGAGAGTGACTGGTTATTAAAACTTTTTGGTTTCTTGCCAATTCACTGCCACATCCTTTCATGTGTCGTGACAAGAGGAAGGGAGCGGCCCGGTGTATAAGTTCATCCAATTCACTCCCAGCACTTCACCTTTACTCTCTCTATCCTGTACCAGTTCTTGAATTTTATTCCCTACTGAAATAGATCTGGATCCATAGCAGTTGCTGACTTTAGCCATATAGAATGCTGGCAAGGAACCTGCTGCTATATGCCTGAAGCCACAACAACAGATCACAAAGCTATAAAATAATACATGTCTCTGCCTTTCAGCCTACAGAGTTCACTTAATAATAACAACAACACAGTTCTATGTACATTTGTGTTTTCTCTCCCTGGCTAAGAAATACTGTCTCAAAACAAGATGAGTTCAGTATTTGGCATGTGAATCTCATTGTAATTCACTCTACACTGATCACATAAAGTATATTATTGAGGAGGAGAAACCATCATTTACAAGGTTGATTTTTTGTAAATAATTTTCAGACATATCATCGTAATTCACAGAAAATTGTTTCTTGGGATGCTGTAATTTCCCTCAGTACCAGTATCTGCCGGAATCACTTTACCCTTGTAGCCTGAATGGCAAACGTTTACTTCCCGCTGACACTCAAAGTGTACAGGTCAGATTAGGCCAATATGTCACACACTGGTACTAACTTACACGAAGGGTTCAACATTAACGCCTCAGTAAAATGTCACAGGGAGGCATCTGGGACTACTCACTCAACTAGATGCAAGCTGCAATCATGTCTGCGAAGTAACCTGTCATCATAATAAATTATCTGCTAGATGATATTAAATTGTGAAAATAAAAATCTGAAACACAGATGACAGTTATTAAAGATGTAGATTTCAGATTAATATTCAAATTTGCGTTTTTGTTTTTAGAAGTCTGTCGATGGATAAGTGAAAACAGATATTGAAAGTGGTTGTGACAAAAACAGTATTTCAGTTGTTATGACAGTGTTGCATCATATCACATCGTATTAAAAACAGAGCTCTGTGGTATTTGATTCACCTCTGGCCTGCCTTATTTTAGTGTTTTGTTGATAACTTTGGTCCAGAATTGAAATACCACAAGAGCTACTAGACAACTTGTATTGCAGATGACTCTTGTTGAATGAATAAATTCTTCCCTGAGTGCAAATTCCTCCACAGATGAGGATATCTGCCCCCGCTGAGAATATTTTATGAGGAAACATGTGGACAGGCCTGAACAAATTCTAATCACCCCAAGAGAAAATCCTGTTCACATACTTTCCAAGCCCTTTCGCTTCTCCATTTCCTCTTTAATTCACTCTCAAATCTCTTTTCTGTTTTTAATTTTCTACCTCTGTGTTTTCTGTCTTTCCTCAAGAGGAAGAAGGAGAGCTTTTCTACGGATGTCACAGTGGCCGACAGCCGTCTGGTGTCTGTCCCGCCTCCCTCCTCGCAACTGGACGCCAGGGACAAGCTCTGGCGTCTGCACTCTGCTCTGCAACAGTGTCGCAGCTTACTGGAGAGAGCTGCAGCCAAAGAAGAAGAAGAGCTGGGTGGCGAGGTCAAAGGTGAGTATGAGAACCAGAGGAAGACGGTGAAGGACAGGCTGTCGCTTCTGTTAGTCAACACTGGAGAACTCCTAAAAGCTGCAGATGGCACAGCGGTCCTGACTCCCAGCATAGAGGGACTGGAGGTAGGCACTGAGGGCATCAAAGGTGAAATGATTTTAGGCAATGGCGCTTGATAGACAATGAGGCAGAGCTTGGTGTTCTCTCCCCCTCTCGTTGGCAGTTAGACGGTCCGGCTGTTCTGTTTGAAGTGAAGCTGTGGGTATACCGGATCTACAAAGAGGTGGACTACTGGACCAAGACAGCCGTCACCACATTGCAGGCCCTGCCCTCGGTGATAGCCAGGGAACGTGTGAGGACCACCAGGGTTAGGAGCACAAGAAGCACTCGAAGATGAAAAGGAGACCCGAGAGTTTGGTGTGACCGAAGAGGAATGATGAAAGAGAAAAGATGTTAGGGAGAGAGGTAAGAAGGTAAAAGGCATGAAGGGATGAAAGTGGAGGAAGGTGTTCAGTCAGTGGGAGGCGAGACACAGGGAGGCTGACTGAAAAGAATGACATGAATAGTCAGTTGAAAGACAGATCCTGAATGGCACAGGGACATGAGTGTGTTGGATTATTGTTAGGGCTTCAAACCCTTCACATGAACAGAGATGTAGAAAACACACAAAGGCAATAACCATTTTTGTCACAACATCAGTTGGCGCAAGTTTCTTACTAATCCAACTTTGCTTTCATTGTTGTAAGACAAAATCTAACAGTGTATTTAGATTCAGGAGTCTGAGTTTTTCTTTCTTTCTTTCTTTCTTTCTTTCTTTCTTTCTTTCTTTCTTTCTTTCTTTCTTTCTTTCTTTCTTTCTTTCTTTCTTTCTTTCTTTCTTTCTTTCAAAACAAAACCTGATTCACATCACCTCAAACAGAGTAGTAAGATATTGCTACTTTCAACTTAGTCATGTTTGTTTCTACAAAATAGGACAGTCTTTTATGTTCTCATTCGCTCCAGGGGCAGATTATGATGAAAATAAGTACATTTGGATTCATACCATCATCAGACTACAGATTTCATATGCACAGTTTTTAACACTAGGTCTACAAATCATTCTAAACAAATCATTATCTGGGCGTGTTAAATACATGAAGGATAATAAGAACTATGTAACAGCACCCTCTAGTGTTTAAACACACAATTACTCCTTCTGCTCCTTCCTATTATTCCTTAGTGCAGTTAATTATTAGAAATAGGCAGCTTATGTTTTTACATACTTGCTTGTAGTGAAATCAACTGCTACCAGTGTACATGGTTAAGGAGAAGAATCAACAAGTGCAGTAACAGCAATGATCCAAGTAATCCAACACTAACCCGGAACAGAGTGGAAATATTATAGGTAAAAATACAGATTGAAAAAGCCAGTCTGATTTCATTCACTGTAAATGTAATTATTAATATTGTTTAAAATAACGGGAGTCCTACATCATTTTATTGCCTTTGTAAATAAAACCTGTCATGCTGAGCAGCACTGAAGTGAAGCAACCAAACTCTTACAAAGACCAACATGAGTGAAGTTAGACAAATATCAGACCTGGAAGCAGGCACTATGGACAGAGAGCAAGTGTTTCCTAATACCCATTTGAGAGTCTCATGCCATGGCTCCATATTTATGCAGTCTAACTTAGCTCAAATTTTAAGTGAAACATCTGTTTATAGGACAATAACAGCCTTTACTGCAACAAATGATGTTAAAAGTTGACAGTCCTGCACACACCACTGTCAGTCACACCTCAACAGTGTTACCAGTTACACTTGTATAAGTTTTAGCCTCACCTTATTACATGATACATGAAGATTGTGGCAAAAAAGGAGAAAAGATTGTAAATGTAATGAAGCCCGATGTGAAAATGTGAAGCACATACAAGGATGTGTGTGCTGGAGGTGGTGTTAAAGTTGTATGTTTAATTGTCATATTGTAATTTGTTTGATATGATTTTTTTTTTTAATCTCGTCGTGTTTATTTTGTCATGTGCTGTATATAGGTTTAGTAGATACACTGATGGTAAAAAAATACTTCGCAAAATTTTAAACAGCAGATACTCAAACACAAATGTATTTGGTCATTTGATGCAAGTCATTGTAATTCATTTTGAGGTAAAATGTGACCATTACTAAGTTATTTGCTTAATTTACGAAAAAACTACTGATTGAAAAATCAAAAAAACATAATAAATACATCCTAAATATCTAATATCTCTAGGGCATTGTACTTTTTTTTCCTCTGTACTACAGATGTATTATCTCATCGTTTAAGTTTTGTAGCTACTCTAATGACGAAACTACACCGTGCGTTCATCTGCTGAATTCTTTTCTCAAAAGAATTTGTTGGCTCAGTTATATGTTTTCAGTTAGTCAATTTTACTCTGACTTAAAACAATACTGAGTGTTAAAAAATGTAAAGGGTTCTGTTGGCGTAAGTGTGTTGCTTCAGGTAAGAGAAAACCCCCCTGCTGTTTATGATATGTTCAGTATTTCAGTGTTTTAAACTCTAAAGTTATCACAGAGATAATTAACTCATATTCTTGAAAGGTATGAATTATACAAGGATACTTTTAATCTATTGATTGCTTGCAAATTGATTAGGCTGTTGATTGAGTAATTAGGCTATTGATTACTCAGTAGTCTTGATGGTGTAAACACTTAAAAGGTGTGTGCAGTAGCTTTTTTGGACAACTTGGAAGTTACAGACATGTTCATGTAGTGTTTTTTATTCATATTGTGTTACATCCATCCATACCAGATATCTATTGTTCAGTCTTTGTATCTCATCCTGGTGATCAGAGAATGTGTACCCTGTGGTAACATTCCTGAAAAATGTATTACATTTATTATTTATTCTGTTGTTTTTACTGTACATGTTTATTGTTGGTGTTTTCAACAAATAAGAATTCATCATGCAGCCTATGTTTTGACCTCTGGTGTTGGGGAAAAAAAATAGTTGCTGACAATCAAGCTAATGATTATTTTTATTTGTCATGACAGTATTGGCCCTTTGAAATTTTTTAGATATTGTGTAATGCTCGATGATGAGCACAGTTCCCTTTCTCTAACAGTCACTGAATGTATACAAAAGTGCCTTAATGCCTATGGTGATTGGCTAATTTTTTTTTTTTATTTTGCATTAACAAATGGCACGTGACATTAACTATGGGCTGACAAAAAAGGCAAACACTGACAGCTTCAGTATGTTTAAATGTTACAAACAGACACAACAGGGACACATTTGTTTCATCCTTTATATGACCAAAATTAATATCCTCAATTTCTCATGTCAGATCTGTCCTTTAGAATTCTCTTGAACTGTTCGCATAAATTAACTCCAGTATTGGTTCAGTCTTCAGATGATCAGACAGTGGTCCATGCATGTTTTGTCTCACTCAACCGGTGGTCTAAATTCTAAAGTTACGAAAGAATCTGAAAAATAATTGATGATTTCAAGCAAAGTCATGGGGGGTTTGGCTTTTGTTTTGGCTGCTATTGATCACCTCATCAACTAATCATTTCATTCCATTTAATCCGAACAGTGAAGGTTACAGTTATATATTGTGCGTGAGCTGAGTGATAATTTTCTGA
The DNA here is from genome assembly GCF_902148855.1 of Sphaeramia orbicularis. Taxonomy (NCBI): domain Eukaryota; kingdom Metazoa; phylum Chordata; class Actinopteri; order Kurtiformes; family Apogonidae; genus Sphaeramia; species Sphaeramia orbicularis. The sequence continues at coordinate 42,095,248 of NC_043957.1, forward strand.
CTGTGTTGTTATCTTGTATGGAGGGACAGTGCTACATAATTTCAGCTCTAGATAATTTCGGAGCCAAAACTGAAAGCCAAATCTGCTACTTTACATGTCCTCTGTGATCAAAGCACAACATCTTCAGCTTTGTCTGTAATAGCTCATTTTACACCGCCCCAAATCAAATAACTGTCATAAATTTGAGCTTTCCTTTACTGGCAACTGCATTTATTCGTACTTAAAATAGTGTTTGAATGTTACTGCCAGTTTAAAGGAGTCAGGTCTTTTACAAACATAATACCACATTGACAGAGCATTTACACATCAGAGTGTATCTGTACAAGCAACATCAGCATAAACTGGCACCAACTCTTATATCAATAGACTAACTGAATATTTGGGCACTTCTGTGAAACTGGTCCCTAAAAACAGGACATGGGGGCTAAAAATTCAAACCAGATGTAGACTAATGTTATGAAGCAAGTATGGAAGCACTTAGTAAATAAATAAATATTTACTGAGATAAAAGAGAAACTATTTTTCAGATAAGGATAAAACACATTTTTATATTATTTTTATACAAAAATCTGCATGGAACACAGTAAAAAGGACACGAAAATTACACGCTACTATTTTTTCGAATATCTTTTTATTCTCTCAAAGGTACATTTTGGGAATCAAACTAATTATGCAAGGCAGAGTGTTTCACAAAAGTAGCCGCTGTTGCAAAATCACTCGTGATTTATGTGTGTTTAAATGGGCCGGTTCCGCATGTAATGTGAGTGGACACGATGGGTTACACACGAAACCTGGAATGAGACTGAGATTCATGAAAAACCTGCATGTCTGGATAAGAAAAACCATTAGGATCATCAAATTTAACACAGTGCCTTTATTTATAGCGGTGTATAAGACCATTTTGAGTGATGCTTTCCAGATCAAATGCACTGATACCTAGGTAGCTTTTCATGTCCCAATTTTGGTCCTATTTTTAGCCCCAATATTTTATTAAAAATGTATTAATTTTGGGATGGCTCAGAGCAAGAGTATAACTTTTTTGTATTCATCTGAGGTCATTGTTAGGAACATCCTGGGGGGAAACCTGTCAAAATTTCTGTTGTATTATTGGGTCTAAAAAGCTGGCAAAATTCCAGTACCAAAATGAACCCAGTTTCATGGAAGCACCTATATGTATATATGTGAAAACATGACCTCCTTTATGAAGGCAAAAAAGAGTGAGTGAAGAGGCATTGAACAGAGACAGAACTTGACACTAGGGCCTAAAGGAGGGGTGTCAAACATATAGTCCACGGGCCAAAACTGGCCGGCCAAATGGTCCAATCGGCCTGTGGTCCAAAGTCTTGCAAATACCAAGGATGTCAAACTCATTTTAGCTCAGAGGCCACATACAGCCCAGTATGATCTCAAGTATGCTGGACCAGTAAAAATTCACTATTGGAATAATTGAGTTTTTACACACTTTCCTCTCTTTATTACAGTTTACACACATCAGTATTCAACATGGGCCTGGTGCAATGATTACATACTCCCAGTTAGACTTTATCTATGAACAATATATCACATTGTCACAATCATTTCATGAGAAGAGGTCAAAATATTTCATTCCAGCTTCATGGGCAACAGTGTAGTAGCATTACCAATAAAAAATGAAAACTCCAAATTTTGTCTTTGGTTTAATCGTTATTTCACAAAAAATATGAATAGCCTGAAATGTGTTAAGAAAAATAAGTGCAAGTTTAATCATACACCTGTTACTAAATGTTTTGTGTATTTGTAGATCCACTAGGATCTGTAAGTTGTAAAGTACATGTGTAAATGATAAGCTGAGGCAATTGTTCTTATTTTTCTGGTTGCACATGTTTTTTCAAGTTATTCATATTTTCATTGTGTAATTTCACTTTTTTCCACACTAAAACAAAGAGAAAAGAATTTGGAGTTAACATTTGCAGATTATAATGATATTATTTTACTGGTATGACCTGCTTCAGATCATATTGGGCTGCATGTGGCCCCTGAACTAAAAATGAGTTTCACACCCCTGGTCTAAAGTAATGTTTTTGTCAAGGTTTCATGCAACAAAATGACTGTGTTGCAAAGACGTTGAACTTGAATCATATATAAACCATCAGCTGATGCAGGGTGAATATGAAATCAGATATGAGGTACAGTATTTTCTATTTTTCCTAAACTTTGGTCATGGTGTGTTTATTGATTAGATTTCTGAGGGTGTTCGAGTGGGTGGAAATAAATTGATCTTTGCTATAATTGTTGTCTCTTGTTGTGTTACTTAAAAACAGATTGGCATACAAATGTTGTTGGTGTAAATGATGCGTAGTGTGGTTCTTCCTCTCACTGTCTGTGTGTGAAAGATTGCAACAAGATTTGTTTCAGCCTGAGAACAATTAATGTGAGGACTGTTTGATTTTACAATTTGACTTTGAATATTAGCAGTAAGGTTGTGTGTGTGTTTATGTTTCACTGTAAGAAAAGGCAGGATGTGTGTTTGAGCGCAAGGGGTGGAGTGTGTGTTTAAAAGGGTGTGTGTGTGTCTGTGTGTTTATACTATACGTGTTTATGTATATGTGCGTGTGTGCATCTTTTCGTTTGTGTGTGTGGTTGTTAGGGAAGGAGTGGCAGCCAGGATGCCTGTGGAAGAGGGGGAGGTGTATGTGTGTTTGTGTGTGTGTGTGTGTGTGTGTGTGTGTGAGTGTTTTTGAGTGTGTGTGTGTGTGATAGAGAAAAAGAGTGTGCAGAGAGCAGCAGAGAAAATATGCGTGTGTTACAGGGAGAGAGAGAGAGAGGGAGTCTGAGAGAGAAAATGAGTGCGTGTCTGTGTGTGTTTGTGTGTCTCTGTGTGTACTTGTGTGCATGTGTACTTGTGCGCATGTGTCCGTGTGTGCTTGTGCATTCGTGTACATGTGGGTGTATGTGTGTCTGAGAGACAGAGAGATGAAAAAAGAGAAGGGGAGAGAGGGCAGGAAAGAGAGAGAGAGAGAGAGAGTGTGTGTGTGTGTGTGTGTGTGTGTGTGTGTGTGTGTGTGTGTGTGAGATAGAGAGACAGACAGACACAGAGAGAGACAGAGAGAAGGGAGGGGAGAAAGAGCAAGCAGGAGACAGAATGTGTGTGTGTGTGTGTGTGTGTGTGTGTGTGTGTGTGCGCGTGTGTGTGTGTTGTGTAGTCGTGTGAGTTCCACTCTGTGTGTGTTTGAGTGAGAGAGTGAATGAGTGAGCAAGGAAGAGTGAGAGAGAGGACATGTACGTGTGTGTGTGTGTGTGTGTGTGTGTGTGCGTATGTGTGTGAGAACGAGTGGGGGAGGGGTGGATGAGGGAAATGTGCGTGTGTGTGTGTGTGTGTGTGTGAGTGAAAGGAAAGAGAGGGATTGTGTGTGTCTGTGCGTGCGTATGTGTGTGTGTGTCAGTGCGCCTGCGTAGGAGGGAATGTGCATGTACTTGTGTGTGTTTGTGTGACAGTGCTGAGTGTATGTGAGTGTGTGTGTGTGTGTGTGTGTGGTGTGTATGTGTGTCTGACAGAGATAGAGGGGGAGGGGTGTGTGTGCGGGGAAAGCTAAGAGCAAGCTCTGCAAATGGTGTGTGTGTGTGTGTGTGTGTGTGTGTGTGTGAGTGTATTTGTGTGTGTGGTTTTGTGTGTGTGTGTGTGTGTGTGTGTGTGTGTGTTACAGCAGCACAATATGTGCCTGTGCTGAATGAAAGGGAAATGAATGCAGTGTGTGTCTGTGTGTGTTGAATGTGTACGTGCTGTGTTAGAGGGTGTGTGTCCTTTACTGGAGCTGTGTGTGTAGCTGGTTAGGATTGTATAATTGTGTGTGTGTATGTTTGTGTGTGTGTATGTTTGTGTGTTTGTGTGTGTGTGTGTGTTGATGTACATGTACACTGATTGCATGTGCTTGTGGATGTTTGTCTTGACTAAGGTTTGTGTAGATGTGTGTTAATGGTGACGCATGTGTGTGTATATCTAATTGTGTATGTGTGTATGTGCTTATTGGTGCGGGTGATGAAGTGTTCATGATAGTGTGCACACACAAACGGAGCAGAATTACAATTAAACCAAACTCATTCAGCAGCTCCCAGATCTCCATACATTTCTCTCACATTCTTATTCTTCATCTTTCTCAAGCATCATAGTCAAGCTCCTTGATGACTCTAGCATCCTCCTGTGTATTATCAACACCAGTGCTCTTCTATTCCTCAAGTGGGTCCAAATTCCACAGGATCGGCCTCTTCTTCTTTATCCATAAACTCCTTGGGCAGAATTTTATTTCGAAGAAGTTTGTAACACAAGTCTGGGTTTGAAGGCCACAGCAGAGGTCAGAAAATCAGTCCAGCCAAAGGCCTTTTTTTTCTGCAGTGTTACCTGATGCAGGTTATGAGTTGAAGTGGAGCCACAGCCACTCTTGTTGCTTTACCATTAATTTTGGTCAAATTTGAAATAGATAAATTTGTTGATGGATGACAGTAGCTTCAGTGCAAGGCACAGCATTGAAACAAGGGACGGTGTAGATCTGCAGTATAACTGACAGATCTGAGCAGATGAATTAAACATCCATTTCTTGTAACCTCTCAGTAGACAAGAACACCTGTAGTCATGGTAACTGTACACATGAAAGATGGCCACCTTTATGTTTTAGTAGCCTTCACTGATGAAACATAGGCACATTCTCTTTAACTGTATGACAAAATAAACAAAAATTAATAATAGTGAATCAAGTAAAACATTAAAATTGCAGCATTAAAAAAACAAAAAACAAAACACAAAAAAGAAAGTAACACTTAATTCAAGAAAAGATAAACAAGTGGTGCTAGGCACAACAAACCCCACCCCTTGCGCATATTTCACCCCCATTATAAGTAAATGGGAAGATTTAAAAACTTCATAAAAAATTTGAACTTTGACCTACTGTTCCCAAAATGTAATGAGATCTATTCTCGGTCACAGGCAATTTATAAAGTCAATTTGATATGAATTCAACCAGTAGTTTTGCTGCTACAGACATGTGAAAACTCTCCCATTATAAGTCAATGGGGATAAATAAAAAGATTTTAAAAATTCATAAAAAATTTGAACTTTGACATATTTTTTCCAAAATGTAATGACATCTATTCTGGGTCACTTGCAATCTACAAACCAAATTTAGTATGAATTCAACCAATGGTTTTGCTGCCAGAGTGTTAACAAACAAACAAACAAACAAACAAACAAACAAACAAACAAACAAACAAACAAACCAAAACAAAAACAATACCCCTTGCCTCCCCTTGGGGGGTGAGGTAATAACTGAATACCAGCAGACAGTATGTGGTTGCTTTGGAAGAATACATTCATAGTTGTATCAAATTCAGGACAAAACATAATTCATCAGGTGCAGTATATCTGTGTAAGTTCTCATTTGCCCAAGTCATCCTTCTTCTAGGTAGTTCTTCATGGTTCAACTGCACTAGTTTTGCTCTTTTGAAAAGATTTTCTCTCTCATCCAAGAGACTTCTTCAGTTCTAATTGCTGGTGGGGGGAAAGTGGACTTTGGAGTTTGTGGAGTTGTTTTCATATGCTACGACCCTAACACTTAAGGTCATTAGTCCACTTTCCCCCCACCAGCCATTAGAACTGAAGAAGTCTTTTGGATGAGAGACAAAACGTTTTCAAAACAGCATAACTAGTGCAGTTGAACCTAGAACTACCAAGAATCAGGTGCAGTATTTGAACTTGCATTACTTTAATGTATTTCCACATACATTTTATAGACTTCTCAGTATTGATGGGAGAGCTTGATATGAGAAGAAAAGCGTAACAGCTACAATCATTGCTCTTTACTGCATAACTTGTAACTTGTTGGTTTCGAAAAAATTGACATTTTTAACTTTCTATGGGGCATTTTGAGAGATTCCACAGAGGTCATCAGGCTGGGATGGGAACTGCAGACACTGTGGTTATCCGGTATGCACAATCTGTGTACACCCTTACTAACTAAATACAAACTGTATATAAACCCACTCTATCAATCCACCTGAAGTGTAGGAGTCATTCATTGAAAATAATAAAACTAGAGAAATAAATAACTACAAAGATTCTTGGAAGAGCACGACTTCTAAAAAGGCCCTGCAATCTTGTAAAGCAGTCAAATACCCTCTGCTCCAAATTTGGCTGATAGCCTATCCTTCCAACAAGTTTTTAAAAGAAATCACTGCTGTAGTTTTTGTGTAATCCTGTTGACAATCCAAAACATGTGGGGGATTATAGTGGTTCCTTAGAGATAGATAACTGGTGACTGTTGTATTACTGTTGTTGGCAGTGATCAAGTTATCAAGGAAAATGCAGAGGTTGCAGAAGTCATATTTTTTTCACTTTCTGCATTTCAATGCCTCAATCTGCTTCAATCTGGACCTTAACTGAACTGCAGCCATTTTCCCAAAGTTATATTTGCATATATTGTGATTGTGATTTGATCATTTGTGAGGCCCTCCTGAAAACATAAAGATTGTGTCTGAAATCACTTCCTTCACTCATAAACTCCTCCATATATAACAAAAAGTCAACAGAGATAAATGTAAAATGTAAACAGAGATAGCAGGTAACTGACAGCTGTGTACTGGGCAATGGCAGTTTTCATATATAAATGGTGGCACAGTGCATTGTGGGATTGTTATCAGAAAGTAGCGTACATACTGTAGTCACAACATTTTATGATGCGTGGTGGGATATTCTGGGTTAACAATATGCACTAAACATTTTGACAACATCGAAAAACGGCAAACTCGCTGCATAGTTGACTACAGTATATAGTGAGTGATGAGTACTTTTGGACACAACCTAGTCTACAAGCGCACAAGTGACAGACTAGACACACTGTGTGTGCCAGTGATGAGGCACAACATTAGTTTGAACTAAATTCTAATATAAAATGTTTTTAGAATATGATGATTTTTGTAGTATTATTGTGTATTAACTTACAGACATTTGTTAATAACAGCAAAATACAGCTTTGGCTGTTAGGGTTAGTGCTTTTATTTTTGCTGTCATAAACTAAAGTGTTGTTAGTTCTGATAAAGTTACACTCTGATAGTTCTAAAGGAAAGAACGATCACAATTAAAGTCTTACGGCTACATTGGACTTTGTGCAGGAAGTAAGAAATGAATTTTCTTAATTTTTGCTTGAATCCCCCCACCCCCACCCCACCCACACACACACACACACACACACACACACACACACACATACACATGCACACACACGTTTTGTTGGAAACAATTAATTTCAAAGATTAAAAATTATTTTGGATTTTTTGCTTTTCTCACAAATAATCAAATAATTTATGAATGAAAATGTGTTAAGTTTGTTAAGTTTAGACTAATTCTAATGATTGGATTGACTCCTCCACTGTGTACCCCGCCTTTGCCCATAGGTAGCCGGGATAGGCTCTGGCAGCCCCCCGCGGCCCTAGTTAGGATAAAGCAGGTTTAGATGATAGTGATTGGATTATTAAATATGTGGACTAAAAAGGTCTGCTGGTTGATGATATAAAACTGGATGATAGTGTGTTAGCAGCTTCAGAAAATGATAGTCCAATTGTCATCATTACAGGTCATTCTTAGTTTATCTCTTGCCATTATATTGTTGTCCTGTATTTGTGAAACTACAATATTACAATACAGGCATGATGAACCGTATTGATTAACAGGTTGAACTTCACTCTGTCCTACTGCCTCAGCTCACAGAACTTACAGACATTATCCAGTCATTTTTAAATAGATGAGGTGACTAGGCCCATGCAGATCCCCTCTGTGTGAGTGGAGCTGCCTCATGACAAAACCCATCTGATAGTTGACTGACGGATTGTCTTTATATTCCAGATCATCTTCACTCAGACGTCTTTCTGTGAGGTCATTGTTCCTGTCCAGTCTGTCAACCCAGGGTTAGGGTAGTTCTTACTGTGGTCTGTTACTTCACTCATATCACACACCTTACTGCCTAGTTAAAGATGAATTGCTTTTACAACACGTATTTTGCCTTGTCGAACATGAAACCTTATCTCTGATCAGATCTCAGTTAATGTCCTTTCGGAGGACCTTCTATAAGATGGCGGGGGCTTCAGACTTGCAACCCCCAAATCAATGGCCAAATTTGACATTTTCCCAGGGTCTGAATCTGCCGCTTAGCTTAGCTATTATGAGTGGAATATGCCCACTGCTCGCATCTCAGCACCTCCACAAGCTCGATACCTTCACAGCTGTCAACCATGTTGTTCTTAGACCAACACCTGGGGCCAGCAGTTGCTATGAGTGGATATTTACCCAGAAAAGTATTGTTAAAGTCTTCTCACTAGTACAGCAGGTCTACCAATGGCAGGCACACCCCTGTTATCAAATACAGCCCACGCCAGAAAATTTGGCTATCTATCCATCTATCCCACATATTCTACCCATTTCCTCATGAAACCTTATATCACCAGAAAAATCAGGATGCCTTTCATCTGCATGCTCCATTATTACCAAACCAACCTTCACCTGTCCTTTCAGAAGATTCTTGTGTTCATTACCAAACTTTCGTTCTCTTCTTTCCTTATGTTTTAGAATTTAAATAATAACCTAAACCCAACTTTTGAGGTCAAATCTGCAATTAAGGGCATCCCTCTGCCGAGATAATAATAAAAACTTCAGTTTCAATATCCAGTCATTTTTCTGAATCTGCTCCAAAATTCAATTTGATCAAATTCCCTGGTCCAAGTCCTGCTTTTCCACCATGTTTTATGAATATTGTCCTGATAGGTTTTGCATAATTCTGCTGACAGAAAAACTTACAAACAATAATGAAAAAAATGACCATTTTGGAGAATGTCAGTAACCAAACCAAACAAAGAACCCAATGTGGTAATGTTAGAAGACAAATCTAAAGAACTGCGAAAGTAAAAAGTTTAGCTTATTATCATTGTTGTAATGCTACTATACACGTATGTGGAGTTAACATTAACACAGGTCAACAACATTAACAACAGGTATTAATATTAAAATGTTCAAAATTGGATGTTAAGAAGTAACCAATCTTATTGTTGTCCACTTTTCTCTGTAATAAACTTGTCATTAACAAACCTCTAGAACAAATGCAGTTATTACAGCATAAATCCTGATTTTCCCACTAAATAAAAATAAAATTACAGTGCCAGTGTCATGAGCAAAACAGTAATTGAAAAAAAGGACAAAAACGGACTGTATCTCCACTTTCGTAATTCTTTGGTCGAAAATGAATAGCCCAAAAATTTTATTTATTTATTTATTTTTGTTTCATGGATTAAAAAAAACAAACCCCAAAACAAAACCACACAGCATTTCAGAATCATCACTGGAGGATAACTGTTTTGATTCATTGTATATTATCTATCACACCATCCTTTAATAGTATTTGTGAACCTGTTGGTGGCAAAATTCAGTGGATGTGTGAAAACTTCGTATTTAGGCTGATATGTGTTACTATTTACATGAAGCTTACAGTGTTTCTGAAATGCAACTGTTTATTCTATTCGGGGTTAAATGTAAATTATTCTCATCCTCTATCGTTTAATAACTTCTTCTCAGTTTATGAGCTATCACTCTCATGGAGACGGTCTACTTTTTTCCATCTCCTAGGTGAGCGCGTCCATTTCTCAACCGGGTTAGACCAGATTATCCTATTTACAATGTGTCCCGAACCTCAACATTAACCACACAGTCAAAGTGTTCAGACGAACCTATTTACATTCAAAGGGTTGGAGCACAGACACGGGACACTTTCACCCATGTTCCACACTATGTTGTTGTGTGTCGCACTTCGCGCACCCCTCCGCTGTGCCGCAGTGGGAGCGGCTGGAATAACCTTGGTTTGAGCCAGTTGAGCGGCTGGAGAGAAGAGCGAGAGGCTGAACGGCACGGCGGCGGAAGATCAGCGATCGCTGGCGTGAAGATGGCGGAGACCGTACGCTCACTCTTCGACTACCGGGAGACCCACTGCCTGGACAGCGACGGAGATGGCGTCAAGCCGGCATTACCACTACGGGGGTGAGGGAGTCATTTTAACATGAGATGTAGACTATTATAAAAACAGTTTCATGACAGTGCTTTCTCCCTCAATGACAGCGAGACTTGGTGGGTGTGCGCGCGCGTGCAGCCCCTATGTGAGGTTGTTTTTGATTAAAGTAAAGTTACAAACATACGTTACGTGTCATGTTTATCAGTGTGTAAAAGTCCAACTGAATGGAAGAGCGTGAAAAAAGTGGCTTGTTTGCTCATGTTGCATTGTTTTACTCGTTAATTCCACCTTACAAAGCAGCTCTAAAGAGGTGTGTACGCGCGTGCATGAGTTTGCGTCTCTGCACACGTGCGCGCATGTGTGTGTGTGTGTCTGTGTGTGTGACTGAATTTCATTGTTGAATATGGACTTTTAAGTGACTGAGTAGCTCTAATAAACAATAAGCATACACACAATTTCAGCGACACAAAACCATGCACCTTTCACCAAGAGTTTAATAATGATATTCTTGTGCCCTAGACTGTAAATA